>NC_050525.1:8669623-8683102 GCF_002922805.2 Oryzias melastigma
GAAAAAGCGGCATCATTAAACTCTAGCAGTTCAAAGAGCTGGTGCAATTAAAAAAATTCTAGTTTCATCAGCGTTAACATCTAACTTTAACATTTTTTTATTATATAATATTAATATTTTATTGTTATTGTTATTGACAGAGATTAGCAGGGATTATAGGAGTTTCACATAATAACGAAGATCATTTTGATCCAAGTAAATACTTTCTTGTTAAAGTTTTTAAAGACCCACCCCAGATGCCAGCTCAGATGAGCAAAACGAAGACGTACATTGATCTATATGTCTCCTGATGGTTTTCCAGAAACCCTGCCGTATCTGCTGCTGATTACCTGGTTCAGGTGTGTTTGGCTAATGTGAAGCTTCAATGGAAGGATGTTTTTAAAACATGTAGGACACCGGCCCTCGAGGCCCGGGTTTGGACACCCCCAGTTTATATGTTGATGCATCAGAATGGAGCGGAGCAGACAGCTTGTGGCTTGCTGATTGTAGTTTCAAGGTAACAACTAAACGTTTTTTCGAACAGCATTTTTTCCATCTGCTCCTGATTCACCACAATTTAAATTAAAAAAATACCAAGAAATTAAGTTTTATTCATTTCTTGATAAAGGTCCTCTATCATGCAAAAAAATGCAACAAGATGTCAAAACACCAAGTTAATTAGAAGGCATCTTTAGTTGAAAATTGACAGAAAGTTACTCACCTCATGGTATAGAGAAGAGTTCCGTTATCAACCAATCGCAGAAGCTTGTTGGGAGTCGTCATATTGTGGGCCACCGATTTCTTTCCATTGTGGAAGAACGTATCAGGAGTCCAAATCTTACTGGCTAGCAGGTTGTTGAGAGGGAGAACCTGCATGGGTCCATCGAACTTCAGCCTCTCATCTCTCCAACTTTGACGGAAGAAGACATCAATAGTGTACTCCTGGAGAAAAGGACAATGAGAACGACTGATTAGTTTAAACATCAAGAGTCAAATTCTTGTCAGTAAAGACAGTCATTCAATCTCAAAAAACTTTTCTATCAGTAGAAATTTGGCAACTGTATTGGAAACTCCTGGCAACTCTAAAGTAGACTCTCTTTCACTCTAGGGGTGCCCATGGTAAGAGGCGGCAGGGGTTTGTCATAGCCTTCCAGCTCAGTCATAATGTGTTGAGACTCACTCCCAATGAACAAGAGGGTTGTGCCACTTTGCCCCTTGATGTGGGACAGGTCTCTTACTGTGGTTTGACTTACAGGCCAATGAGCAGAAACTATTAAAATCCCTTCTTGGAGTCTACAGGATTGGTACTAGAGTTTGCTCTGTTGGTTTTACTGGAAAAACTGAAGCCCCATGTGGGCAATGCCAATGACGTGAAAGGGTGAGACAAGGGGGTGCAGATGTTAAGGTATTGACCTCAATTGAGAACATTGTCAAATAGGTGTTAGGCATACTCTGAGGATCTCCTTAATTCTGTCCACACACCTTCAGCTAAGGAAGCAAAAGTTGGGGACTCAGGGGTGGGCCAGTAAATCATCCAAGGCAAAAGCACTAAGGTAGTCAAAAAGTGCTCAAGCAGCTTCGAAGGTAGAGAAAGTCCACTAGAGTACCTTATGTCTCTGAATATTGCAGGCCTGTCTTGGGTGACATACCTTTATAACATTATGTTGGACAAAGCCTCAAGACTGGCAGACCTTGATAGTCCATGTTTTCAAGAAGGGGTACTAGAGGGTGTGCTACAACTGGAGAGGAAGTACACTACTCTGTAACAGTGACTCTGAGGCGTTTAGATCCAAGTGCAGCAGGTGAGTTTAATAGCAACCAAAAACAACAGGCAGGAGTCAAAAACATGGAGCAGGACAGGGAGACGATGAGGCTGCCAAGGGTCAAAATACAAGAAGGCCAAAGACAATGTAAATGCTCGGTAAGGCTTGTGAACAAGGCAATGCTTCGCACAGAGCAGACTCCAGACAGGGTATATATAGAAGGAGGCTGATGAGGCTGAGGGGAAGCAGCTGGAGATGGCATGGAGGGGAGAGCACTGACTGATGGGATATAAAGTGAGGAAGTGGCTGAGAAGGTCAATACTCAGGAGAGGGCTCCCTCTGGCGGTCAGAGATGGAACTAAAAGACCGATCCCTGACATACTTAACCTCCGAGGAAAAGTCTACTCCTCAGGAGGAATATTGCAGTTTTGTTTCAGTATTGGAACAACAGATCAGTTCCATGTTTTACACAGTTCTTGATGGTTCATGGGAATGTGCCAATCCAAATCCACATGTGCTTTGTGGATTTAAAAATGTATTCGATTTTGTTCCCTTCAAGGGTCTGTGGGAGTTGTCCTGGGAATATGTAGTTTGTGCCCCCCTAACAAAGACTATCTGGCTTTTGTAAAGCCAGAGAAAGAGTTTGGTTCCCTTGTTGCCAGGGACAGGAGGAAGCTTAGTCTGGCTACCACAACATTTTACCTCTGCTTTTTGCATGTAACATTGTTGTGCAGGCTTCATCAAACTAGGATCATCAGTGTACACTGTGGTGGTTCCCAGATGAGTTTGAAGAAAACAAAATGAGAATTAGCACCTCCAAGTTGGAGGCCATGATTATCCAAGTAAAATAGGGGTTTATTAAGGAAGGAATTAGTTTTCTAGGGTGGCTAGGTGCTTCCTTAGAAATAAGATCAGGAGCTTTGTCCCCCAAGAGAAGCTTGGAATACAACCACTGCTCCTCCACATGCTTATTGGCATTGTGGTAGGGTGTACGCCCTGAGAGTGGAAGGTTCTGAGTTCAAATCCTCGCCTAGTTATACCAAAGACTAAAAATGGGACCCAGTGCCTCCCTATTTGACACTGAGCATGATTGAGGGGTTAAACCACCAAACAGTTCCTGAGCGTGGTTGTGTCTGCAGCTCACTGCCTACCCAGGGTATGGGTCACATGCAGAGAATACATTTCACACCTCTAGGTACATGACAACTAATAGGACTTTAACTTTAACTTAAACTTAGCTGCTGGGGGCATCCTTACGATGCCTTCCAGATGCTTCTCTTGGGAGGTATTCTGGGCATGTGGGCTTGGGAAAGACCCAGGACTTGCTGGAAGGACTATAGTTCCCAGATGGCCTTGGAGTACTCAGGCAGGAATGAAGGACATTTCTGAGGGGAATGAAGTCTGGACATTTCTGCTGAGATTGGTCCCCTTTTGACCCAGCTCTGGTTAAGCAGAAGAAGATCAACAAAAGTAAAGTTCACTAATATAATTAATATTATGTGGTCGAGGTGCCTAAACATGCGAAAAACAAGTGTATGCATTTAAATCTTTAGAATCATTATATACACGTATATATATATAGGAATTATATAAATATATTATGTGATGTAAAAGACATTGAGAAACATTTTTTAGTGTCAGTTTTGTTAACATACTTTTCACTCAACTTTTTATGCATCAACCAAGGACACCGGTGGTGACTTGGATTTGCTTCAGGGCAAAAATGGAAAACAGAAAAAGAAGTCTTACCTGGGTCAACTCTAGCATTTACGCCCCCAGCCCCTTAGCTCTTAAAATTGAGGCTTAGCTACACATTTGTCAGTTTTAGTGTTGTCCTCCTGAGACTCTGTATGCACATTTGGGGACGTGACATTTTAGTCTTTCTACAACTTGAACAAAACTGTGAAACTAAAAAGCAATCCAAACAGAAGCTCCAGTCTGTGGTCCCAAGGCTTTCAGTTGGGGGATTTGCAATAAGTATCTAGAAATGAAAATGATCGAAACAACAACTGCACTGTTATGTTTCTAGTGAGATCTACATTA
This sequence comes from Oryzias melastigma, assembly GCF_002922805.2. NCBI lineage: Eukaryota > Metazoa > Chordata > Actinopteri > Beloniformes > Adrianichthyidae > Oryzias > Oryzias melastigma. The sequence continues at coordinate 8,673,409 of NC_050525.1, forward strand.
TAGACACCTTAATTTTTTACTTTTTTCTTTTTGGCAGAATTGGAAACTCTACCCTTAGAGTGTTAAAATGAGCAAAGTAAAGAGAATATATTTATATATATATATACATAAACCAGGATTTGGGCATTTTTTTGGAGACATTTTTGTGTTATTTTCCTGTTGCAGCTGTGTTGTTTCAGCAAACTATTTATGCACACAGGTTTTGTATTGCTGTATGATGTAAGTATCACTTAACCAACAATCCAGCAGAACCCCTCGTGTCACATCTGTTCTATGTCACAAAATTTCTGTCTTCAGTGTACAAAAATCTAATAAAACCCCAAACAAATCCAGGAAGTATCCAGCTAAAACAAACGTTTGTCTCATTATTCAGGATATAGGATTTGGTGTCCTAGCAACAGCCTTTACCCACCAGCTGTGTACAGCAGGTGAGCAAACTCAGAGCAGTCGTTCACGCAGAATAAGAAAGTAGGAAGACTTCTTCGGTTCATGCAATATTAGTGATTGATAGAAGCAAAACATACATGATTCTCTCTGAATTTGCTTTTTGCTTTCCTTTTAAAGTGGAATCAACATTTCTTTTGAATAGAAATCTACTAGAGGAAGTCATGATGCTCAGCAGTTTGGATCCTCTGAGCAATGCTGGGTGAATGTCTGGTAATCTGAATGATTGACCTCCTGGTGGTCTGAAAACCTGCTGTATCGTAAAACCGTCTGCATCTGCACTCAAAGCAGAACATCTAATAAAGCCAACCGGGAGCCCTATTGCAGTGAAACCTGCAGAATGATGATAGTACTTCTCCCAACCAAATCTGTCCTATTTCATTTATCTGGCATGTTTCATTCTGTGGATGAGATCGTTCACAAACTGGATTAAAAAAAGACATTTAGCTCTTGGGTGATTTAGATTTCCTTTAGAAAGCAGAAATTCATGACTCCCAAGATAAACACACCTCAAACTTCCTGTTTTCAGCTTCACCAATGCATGACTGCGTATAGAGTTGTATGCCAAGTGTGCAGTATGTATGTAAGTATTTATGGTTTCTTGTCTGTCTTCTCCATTGACAGGATTTGAGCCCTGGAGTGGACCCGTACCCCCTCATGTTCCAAATAGGAAGTACCTTCTGGCTCCAAGAAGCCAAAATCCCATAAACTTCTGTAGCAAAATAAACAGCTATTATTAAGTCGTTATATTTTTTAGAATAAATATTCTTGCTCAGTTATTTATTTTCATAATTTTTTTTTTTTGCTAATCCCAATTTCATTATCATGATATTTTTATCTTTAGTCCAAGTTATTCAAGTTTTAAACTGGCCAGTCAGAGTCCGCAATAAAATTAAGTGGTCTCACGTTAAACATTTGAAACATTTGAGGGATTTCGTGTAGCCCACTTTCAAGTAGTAGGGGTGTGGACTTTCAACGAGGTCACTCCTGATTGGTGGAAGTATTTGCCATAGAAATGTTGACTCAGACTGACTTCAACCAATCACTGCTAACTGATGATTTCTGGTTCCAACGGTGGCGTCAGTATGCAAAATAATTGTGACTAAATTGACTTTATTTTGCTGGAGCCGTAAGCAATTAATTTGCTGTGGGTGATGTCATAGTTACATTGTCCATTTGTCGTATACAGTCAGTAGACTTCTCCCACTTCCTATATAGTATTTCCTACTATTTCTGTGTTGACACATAACTATTTGTGTCTTTCCACCATGAACAAAGAGCTTTTTAACTCAGTTTATTAAAAGTATAGTTCTTATTTTTCTTGCTCCCCCTTCTGACAGTATAGCTTTAGCATCCACTTGGGATTTCCAGTGATCATCACTGCACATTTGAAGGAAATTGGGGCTTACTGATGTTTAACTTCATTTTACAGAATAGTAAACAGCATATACCTATGTTGCACTTTAGAACACTGCCACCAGGAGCAAAGTGGGGTTCAGTCTCCTTCCCAATTACACTCCAACACATGCATGGACTGGCACGGTGGGAATCAAACCTGCAACCTTCTACTCAGAGGTCGACCGCTCTCCCTCTGCAACACGACTGCCCAAGACATCCCCTCCACTTTGCCACCATGTAGGTTTACTTCAGCAAAACTGGTCCCCGATCTTTTTCAAGTTACAGGTCGGTTTAAAGTCAGACACCGTTTTTATGGAGCGGCCTGTATAAAGCCAAAGTGAGCGTCAGTTTTTTTTTGTGTGTGTGTGTTTTTTTTGTCTCCAGTTTCCCTTAATTGTTGTGGGTAAGGTTTATCTTCATCCTCTGTAACTTTTTTTTTTTAACTTTGTTTGTACAGTATGTAGGAATCTTTAAAATGTCTTATAGATTATCCCTTAATCCATTACTATCAAAGTAGAAGCTAAAAAATCAAATGCCAATTTCAGGCTGAGCTATAAGGTATGACAGATAAATACAAATAAATAAAAAAATGGTCACTAAACCATCTATTTTCTAAATATATTAATAAATGTGAATCCACCAAATGAACAACAGTTTTAGCATTGGAAAGCCATTTGCTAAATATTATGCATTATTATTAAGGTGTGTGAACATGAAATTTGCAATAAATCGTTTTTTTGAGTAAAAACTCCTGTTTTTTTCTGTTCAAAGGCAGCATTCTTTTATTTTGAAGTTAAAGGCTTTATGTTTGTTTCTTTACTAGCTCTTTTTTCAAAAATAAACTTTCCAAATATGTTTTTTTTTGACTAGCTTGAAGGTTTTTAGAGGTCTACATAACTGCTTTAAGAAAGTAAGATGTGGACACCTGATCGAGCAGGTCAAGAACTGAGCCAGATGTGGTGGAGAGAATCGAGCAGTTTTTCAAAATAAAACTTCCTTTAACATCAGATTCTAAATAAATGAAAATGAAAATATTGAGGTCACGTTTTTTTTTCTCTGCGGCCCAGTACCAACTGTCCACGGACTAGTATTTGGCAGATTATACCTCATCTTCAGGCAGACTATCAGCCTGTATAATCAAGCCTCTACAGGTGATCATCTCATTTTCTGCCAGATAGGACATGCTACACCAGCGTTCAGCTCTCTACACTGACTTCCTGGATCAGATTCAAAGCTCTGACATTGCCTACCGAATAATTAACTCAACAGACCCTTCCTACCTTCGCTTTCTCATCCAGGTCTACTAGCCATCCAGCTCACTGAGCTCTGCCAACAGCAGGGTTCCAGAAACACGCAGCACAAGATCACGAGATGAACTCGTCAGCTCTGTGATCCCATAAAGGCAGAAGCAGCGAACCACTACACACAAACAGCTGCCTCACTAACTCAACAAAAAATTCTAAAAAAACAATGATGATTAAAGAAAACAATTCTTAAAACCTGAAACATCTTTCTAACTTTCTAGTTAAGAAAAAAACGTGTAACACAATTTAACCTTTTAATAATAATAAAAAGTATGATATACTCTTGGCTCTTAGAGTCCTGCTGTGGATTGAACGGCTGGAACGAGGAAAAATTGAGACAATCTCCTCCACAAGGCCAAATGGCGAAGGCGGTTCAGATTCCAGCTGGTGCTCCTCCAGGAAGCCGCTGATTGATTTCTGCTTGACGTGGGAGACAGACTGTGGCTTCTGTTCAATGGTTTGCCCATGTCTTATTTATAGTGCAAAGTATCATGAATGGTTTCACTCCAGTAAAAGTAACTGCACACCTAAATGGCATTTTGAAAAACATTCATGTTTGGGAAAATACTTCCATAAAAACAAAATGACTTTTCACACTTGACAAAGTGCACATTTTTCTTTTTCATGCATATACATTACTTATTTATTGCAAATCTGAGTGTGTGTGGAAAAAAATGTGTGGAGAAGGAGAGCTGTGGCTGAGGCAAACCCACTGGATAAGATTCATGACATGTGTCCGAGAGTACCAAAGTGACTCTGAACAAGAACAACCAGTTTCATAATTTAAAATCTGAACAAGCTCTGTGGATGCAGCGCCACACTCGATGTTACAATGATTTATTTATTCATTTTTGTGTGTGGTTACTTTATCAGAACCGGGTAGACACATTAGATTGGTCCTTCAGGAGCAGATTACAGCTTCAAGGCTCCTGCTTAGCTTTAGAGCTAAACTGGTGAATAAATATTTGGGTTTGACACAAACTGCGAAACACTGAGGTAAAAACTTTTCCTCCAGAAATGTTTCCCTGCCAACCCCCCCACTCACCCCACCTCAATCAGAACTGGACATCCTCACCCCACGACCACCACTCTGATGTCATGTGGTGGATGAGACCATAATCTAATTATGTTTGTATTTGTAGTTTTTTGCAGTTATTATTATGAGAATAATATCTGTGGATACAGTTTACTATGCAGTAGGGGTGTAACAACTTATCTGTAATCGATTAATTGATTTCGAGTCCTACAATCACACCAGATCAACCCTTGAGGCAAATTGTTATATTGTTAATTGCTATACTGTTATAAATTCACTTTAAAATGAAATAAATTGGTTACATAGATATTGGAAAATACAATTTGGATTATGACACATCAGGTTTATTTTACTATAACGTAAAAAGTACAACCAAGTCACAGCGGACAACACATGTGATGCAGCAAAAAATGATCCATCATCATTACAGTCCAATGTGTGGAACCACTAATTATATTTCATTTGTATTTGTTTGATGTGGAAAAACAACCGTGGGCTGCACATTATGAACTAAAATATGAAGGGATTTGACATTAATTCTTGTTTACTTGTTTGTTTGTACACATGTCTAATTTACAGTTGATTATCTTGCAAGAAATACAAGGAATTTGGATACATAATTGGCTAAAGCTGTCCTGGATCAAGTTTAGGTCAGTGAATGATTGAACTTCTATCAATAAGGAATAATACAGTCAACCACAAATTATGATATGAATTGAATCCTTGTTAAATGTTAATAATATTTCATGGTAAACTTCTTATATTTTACACAAACTGTAAATGATCAAATTATTATTAATTGCACTTGTGTCTTTGCATTTCTAGTTTGATGACAAACAAACATTTTGTTGTCTGTATTTGTTCTGACAGTTAAGTTAAACCGAGTTTATCTATTTAGTTAGTGTATACAAAAAACCAAGAAAAGTTACTGCTTTGTTCTTATTAAATTTTAAGATAGCTTCACAAACACATCACCTGCTGCTCCTACTCACCTAGAATATGTATCAGTATTGGAGAAACCCCGTCTCCTCTTCCCATTGCTGAGAGCTCAGAGCGAGGCATTTGTTGCTTGCTTCGTGTATTTTTTACATCACAAATACAATCTTTTACATGCATTTTTTGTCTGCTCCTACATTACAATGATTTGAATAAAGACATTTACAAAAATGTAATTTTGAGCTTAATTTTGTTTAAATATGTCCTCCATTACGGAAAAAACGCCACAAGTACCTGTTAAAAACATTTAAAAAATCAATTTTCTTTAGAGTGAGTCTTGAAAGTCAGTCTCAAAGTAAACTATTCTAACTCAGATTTCAGGATTGTAATACAGACTTTATGATAAATACATACCATTTTAGTTTTGTTTATATACATATTTTTGCTAAAATGTGTGCATTTGTTTAGTATATTTTGCCTACTTTAAGTTTTGCAGGACTATGATGTTGGACACAGAATAAAATATAGTCTTTGAAAATAGTACCAATTTTTTAAAGAAATAATACTTTTATTACTCCTATTTTTTAATAAACATTAATTACTAAATTTAACTCCTTGAATAAAGTTTTTTAACCAAATGCTTTGTCAGATATGTATTTCTATGTTTCAGACACATGTAGCCTTCACAGAAACCTACAAATCAGAATGATTGTGTGGACACAGATCAAAGCCTCAGATCTCCTCCTGGAAGAACACATATCTATTGAACCTGGCTCTGCTTGATTTCACACCCTGTGTGGTGTAGTCATCAGTCAGAGGCTTGATCAATGTCTTAATTAGAGCTGCTTCGTATTCTCCTATTGTAAATTATTCCCCTCGCTTTGCTTCTTGCGTTTCCCCAGCGTTTCCCTGCTGGGAATGTAACCTGTGTGAGATCTGTAATGAGCTGTGAATTCCAGACTTCAATTATCTGCAGAGTGTGCAGCTCCTGCAGCTCTACACTGTCAACATGTGCTGGAAAGTCATCCTGTGACCTTTCATGTCAACTTCATTCCACTTGTGCAGTGTCGAGATGGAAAAAAATATACCTATATTTGATGCAGATGTAAAAGTACTAGATGTGGGACTGGACCCAAACCGGTACCCTAACCTGATACCCTAACCTGATACCCTAACCTGATACTGGTACCCAAACTCTGCACCGAAACACGGTACCGGACCCGAACCAGTATTGGAAGTTAACCTGCACCAGGTTCGGCTAAGGGTACCAGTACCGGATGAGATACGGAACCTGGACTGGTCCTCGGGACATGGCCAGTACCAGTACCTTAACCCAGTACTGGTAACCTAGCCCATACCCGGCAACAGACACAGTACTAGACGCCGTACCAGACCCAAACCTGTACCAGATGCAGTACCAGATGAAACTGGGCCGCGACTCAAACCGGTAAGGGGTTAGGCTTAGGGTACCAGTACCGGGTTAGGGTACCGGTACTGGCTGCTACTGGAGGGCCAGTCCATGTACGGTACTGCGTCCGGTACTACTACCTAAATCAAGCTGCGAGTAAGAATGTATTAATGCAAAATAAAGAGTTTTTAAACCTTAAAGGCACAAAATATGTCACATCCATGACTAACGAAATAGTTCGGCTTGTTTGCAGAGTTGTGTTCCATGACTGTCAAAAATATGAAGGTGGATGAAGTCATGCAGATTGTTCCAAATAAGCTGATCTGAAGTCAGTTTTTAATGTTATAAATGATTCTCTCTCATGTGACCATCTTAGTCAGATATAACAATGTCTATTTTATGTTTACTCTTTCAAATGGCATTTTTAATCCCACAACAAGCAAATAAATCAGATTATGGGAAGACTGAACTTCTTTTACTTTTTGTACGAGTTTACATGCATGTGGGAGGGGCTGAGTCACTTTAGTTTTAATAAACTTTAGAGAAACCGTTGTTTGAGTCGTATTAGTATCCACAAATATAAGTGATTGAAAGAGAAAAATAAATTTTATAAATGCAAAAAAATCCTCTTAATGTGCTGCTTTTCTATCTGAGCTATTGAATACATATGAAGTATTTGATTCAAATGAGCAACAAGCAGGTTCCATTGAAATATGAATTCCACAGAAGGGATTTTTTTCAGTTGTTTTTTTAAATAAAAAACCTTGACTTGATGGTAAGAGAAAATAAAATGAAATAATTTTAACATTTGTGTGATAAATGCAGGTTTTTCATCTACCTAATAAATTGCCTGAGCAGAGAATATTGGTCAAAGACAAAGAAGACTGTCTAATTATTCCTCCGTAATGTGGATTCATCTGTGAATTTCAGCCTTTTAAATGATGGCAGTGCCAACAGTTTGGGGTTCTATTAGTACTGCACTTTATACAAATACAAAATTCTGTTTTTATATTAATATTTGAGTTAATCAACGTCCTGCAGGAAATGAATCACTTCACTTTTTTAAAAGGAATTCACAAAAAAACATTTTTATATATAATCTATATTCTGGAGAGTGAGAATTTAAAGAATTTACAATTGAAAGTTTTTATTGAGGAGCTGCACAATGCCGCAGTGGTTAGACTGGGATTTTTCTGTGTGGAGTTTCCATGTTCTCCTTGTGCATACATGGATTTCTTTGGGTTTTCTCTGGGTTCCCAAACCTTTTCTTGTGAGGGTCACTCCCCTTTTTTCTTCTCTGATGGAGTTAGCTTGTTGCCCAACAGAAAAAGTGTAATTGCAGGGCATGTCTAAATGTAAACATTCATAGTTAATCAGGGAGCCACACATAACCAAATATTAATAACCTTTTCAGGGATCTTCACAAGAAGCAATCAGGAAAAATATAATTAATTCCTTTTAAAAAATATAACCACTATATCACAGACTTCATGGGAGCAACTCCTTGCACATCTCAAAGTTTCTCAAAGTTGGAGATTTGGGGCCAAATCTGTTTTTGAGATGTAAGCCTGTGGATGGGGAGACACTCCGCAGCTGTCTGCTCCTGAGTCCCTTTGAGCACCGGGGTCGATGGAGCAGTCTGTCTGGATGGAAGAACGGGGCCACCTAGTTTACAACTCACATCCCTGGCAGCTGGGCTCCACTTATCACTCGTCTCCCCTTTTCCTGATTTATTATTCAGTTTGGAGCAGGAGAGATCCGGGGAGCAACACAGATTTATAAGCCGCCACATTCTTTATGGCCCTTACCGTCTCTAACCCAGGAGCAACGGAAAGCTCCTTATTAGAATGCTTCTTCACTCATGGCGACTTTATCCACACAAACTTCCCTCAGCTTTACTGTGGGTTGCAGTTTTAGTCCTCTGCTTGTTCCACTCACAGGCGCTGCAAACAGTTCGCTGAATAAAACATTTTAGTTGGATGCATCTTTCTTGGAGATCAGTTAAGCAGCAATTCCTCTCCATAATATTGAAGAATTTGACCACAAGTGTGGGGAAAGTTACACAGAAGTCAATATCGATACAAAAAAACGGGGATCCTTCTGCTCCTTTTTAATGCACATCAGTGCTGCAGAACTTTAAAACGTTTGAAAGAAAAAAAAGGCAGAAAACATGAACATTTAGACTCTATGGGACATGCTTAAAATAAAAAAGGTCAAATTAATCCTCAGAATATTCTTCAGTGTTTAATGAAATGATTCTGCAGTCTTTCATCAGGAAATAGTCTGAGCCCCTAAAAGGAACATGGATGAATCTGGAGTGAACCACCTGGAATGTGAAATAAATGTTATTATGAAATAAATAAAATTAAATCCTTCAAGCTTATTTAAAGTAGGATATGGATTCATGATTTTAATCTATTAAATCTGGATATTTCACAGCTAATTAGCCACAACTTTAATGTGTTCCTATAACTAAATTTTCCATAAAGGTTGTTTAATTTAAAAGCAAATACTATTTGAGTTATTACTTTGCCCAACATGAAGTTTAGTTTTCACTATTTACATATCTTTTTCTTGATATTTTCAGGATCAAGGCAAAAAGGATAAAAATAACAACAACGAAAAAAAAAAACCTGTCAACTTACTGAGTGATCTGAGTTAGAAAAACCCAAAACGCTGCTGCTCCTATGCTGAGTTTCCGTTTCTCTGCTGTGTTTGTCATTACTCGGTTTCCAGCACTGCTGCAGGTTTGTGATGCCTGCTGCACAACAGTCGCATTAAAGTTGGATAAATGAGATTGCAGACTGAGGCAGTGTTGCAGAAAACATGTTGGAGTGGCACCGGGTGGGATTTGAAAAACAATCTGATCTGGTGTCATTCATGTCATTTTAACTGTCACACAAAATCAGACGTGGATAAACAACACTACAATTCCATTACTGACTTTACTATAAATGAGATGTGATGTTTTTGCCTTATTAAAGAAAAACAAAGATTTTAACATCTATTATTGAAACATTTTATATATTTTTATTTTGAAAGTACATCAGGAGTTTGTACTTTGATACTTGATCCGGTTTCCAATTGGTTAATATTAGAGCTGTCAGGTGATTAAAATTTTTAATCGCAATTAATCGTATGGTCCATAGTTAACTCAGAATTAATCGC
>NC_050525.1:8683540-8715444 GCF_002922805.2 Oryzias melastigma
AGGCGATTAAAATTTTTAATCGCGATTAATCACATTGTCCAGAGTTAACTCGCAATTAATCGCAAATTAATATGTGGCCTTTTTTTAGGAAAAAAATGTGTGCTTCGTGGAATTTAGCAGTTCTACATTAATTATGAAAACAAGAATGACAAAATTAATAGTTTTCATCAGAAATACTTTATTTTGTAACATTGTATTGAGATAAACTTTCTTAACAATAAAAGGCTGTAACATAAAATGCCTAACAAAAGCCCAAGTGCAAGTGAAGGGCATTTTAAATTCAAAACTTCAATCAACGTTCAGTAAAATAAAATAAAAAACATCAAAAATAACATTTCCATAACACTTTCATGTTCATTTTTTGTCAGGACCAAATCTTTTCCTCCTCTGCTGAACTACAGTAATAAATGAAATAGAGATTTATCATTTCCAATGAACTTTTGTTTTTTAAAACATTAAAGACTGAGAAAAGCGGGATACACTGTGGATAGTTTGACAGTCTGTTACTGCCGCCGCGTTCTCTGGCTGCAGCTCGATGCAGCGACGTGTCCAGCGGAGCTCACGCCATGAATATGCCGGCAGACAGACCGCTATGCTGGGGTTGGATCACGCTTAAACCTCCAGAACTTTGGGATATTTTGCATATTTTCGCGCAGCAAAAGAGGGACGGGCCACACACTCAAAGCTGAGATTTATCTACAAATCTACAAATATCTACAAATAACTGGCGTTATTTAAACTACATTTAAAACGTCCTGCGGTGCGCTTGCTGTTCGGAACGTCGGGGGTCCGCAGCTCTCGGGACGCAGCGCCGGACACGAACCGGTACCACCAGACGTGGTACTGGACGCAAACCGGAGCCGGGTTAGGGTGCAGGAGCTCTCCGCGTCCTGGCGCCGGGCCGGTTCTAGATAGCAACTCGGTGGTCTAGTGAGAGCAGCCGGTGAGTTAGAGGGGATGAGGGACGCCTGCGCACGGTATGGAAAGGCACGTATGAGAAACTCCGCGATTAATGCGTCAAAAAAATTGTCGGCGTCATGCACATGTCAAGTTAACGCATAATTAACGCGACAAATCTGACAGCCGTAGCTAATATTAATTTTGTCTCAATGCAACACAACACAGACATAAATAAGTGTAAATCAGGGTTTAGTCTTTAAAAGAAATAAATATTGTGGCTATTCTAATAATCACATTATGTGATTACCTAAATAAGAAGTTGCATTTTTAGTATCTCTTATAGCTGATAAAATGCAATAAATCGAAATTTCTGTCTTTGAAGAACTGAACACAAGTTTTACTGTTTCTATAAGTTTGTTTCAAGTACATCCCATCAGGGGTCGCCACACTAATCAGCTTTTGCTGGTTCGCATTGGTGGTTTGGCAGAGAGTTTTAGACCGCGTGTCCTTCCTGATGCATTCCTGTACGACACATTCCCCATGGAGGGTCTTGCCTAAGGACTCACACTGGATTAAGATCATTTCCTTCTACGTTTATTTATGCTGTACCCATGATTTCACCACAGTCAGTTGAATTCCAGGACACTCTTGTGTGTAACTGAATGTTATACTGTATAACTGAATACATACATTATTTCAAAAGTTGGTGTCTTTGGCTTTTTGGTTGAAAGAAGAAACTCTTTCCACGGTGGAACTTTACTATCTACATGTTTTCAAGAAGTCTTTCATTTAGAAAGCTGAGGCAGGACTTTCATTGTCATCAACAGCAGAAAGAAAGCAGGGAAAGTTTTTGAGAAGTTTTACAAGATAACACCAGCAAAATACCAAGAGCCATGTAAAAGATTCAGAGCAGTAAACAGATGTATTCAAGTGTGTAAATGGAGCATTAGTTCCCTGAGAGATTCTTAATGAGGCTGTAATGAGCTGTTGGTTTGGTGACGGCTTTACTTAAATCAGCACACCGTTTCAATACTTTCAATAGTGAAAAGTTTCACAATAGTTTCACAAGTTCTTAGCCTAATTTTAAAACTATTTTCACTCAAATCCCATATTCAAATACAAATGAGCAAAGAGGATTTAGAAATGATGGAAAGAACTAAATTTTTGAGCTTCATGGTGCAGAAATGTGAGCTGGTCCAGGACGCCACAGCTGTTAATTTTAAAATTAGTTTTTCAATGTATAAATTCTTGCTTTGCATCCTTTGGATTTCTATGAGTGACGTACGTTTTCTTTTATTGAGTTAAATGAGCTAGTTTGGTTGAGTTATGTTTACTCTGTAGCTACTTTTGGGTTAATTCTTGAGATCATCCATGTTTTTTTACCTTTTTCATTCCCAGAATCTCATTGTTTTGTTGTTATTCCTTTCGGCATTTATTCCCCTGGTTTCTTGACATAAGTTCAGGCCTTCTTTTTTTAAAGTATACATTTGGTTTCACCAACTTCTCGTTTGTTGACCCAAAATCTGGCAACACTTCTACATTGTCAATTGAAGTCATAGGTGATCAAAAATCCAGTTTGAAACAATGATTATACACTTTGAGCTCACTTTAAAAAAAAAAAAGAAAAAAAAACAAATCTACCTGTAATACCAAATATACATCAAAACATGCTGCACAGGGATAAACCGTTTCATACCCAAACTAACAGAGTTAACTATAGTAATCCAAACACTCTTTTATTGCCAAACTATTGTTGGTTTGAGTATCTTGTACCTTTGGTTCCCAATTGAGTATGAAATAGCTTAAGGCCTAATCTGATTTCAGCATGAATCATACAATGACACATCATTGACCTGCATGGTGGGAACTGAAAAAAATACATTTAAACTCTATTTTTAAGAGGTATGTTTTGTTTAAAGGTGAGGACGACAAATTCAGATTGTGCATGTACCTTGTGCTGGGGGCTTAATTGAGCATGCATGTCTTTGAACAAGGACAGCATGATTGATACAGAATCCAGGAGTTCACCTTAAAAATTTCAACAGCACCAACTTTCTGCAAAGACCTTGAACCAGCCGGCTTTCTGAATTCCGAGCATACAGGCTTTTGCAGAGCGTCTCTTATCTCATAGCCTGGCAGAAAATGTGCAGTCCTGGGGAGATCAGGCCATCACTGATGTCTTGTCAAAACAAGATTCCGCGCAGCACATGTGACAACCTGAGTCGCTTCAAATCAGTGCAGACCTGTCAAATCCAACTATAAAAGCAGGTACATAAGCCGGATCAGCGCATGCATGTCAATGAGATGTGACTTGGAGAAAGGAAAGAGAAACGACGGAAACAAAAGACATGAAAGAGAGCAAAACACATCCACCAACTTGGAGATGAGCATCAAGATCATAACCTACATTCTGCAGACCTCGGTGACAGTCTACAGAAATTCTCTTTGGCCAACTTTGAAGTACATCTCGCTCCACACGAGGTTCTGGCCTGGATGTTCTGTTAGCTTCCTTCCGGTTGGGATACAGGACAGTGAAGGCAGAGCCTGGCCCCTCAGGGTGAGCAAGACATTTCTGGGACACTTGATGTTGCAGAGATGGGTAATTGGACCACTGCATGTACACAACATAAAAGTATGACATGCCTTGGGTGCAGGGGGCTCTGTCAAAGAATCTCAGCTTTAATGGTCTCTCAAAGCTCTTGAGCTCGACAATTTCATGCTAGCAGCATGTACCTCGGAGCAACCATGTCAGTCAGTTGATCTCATTGGCCCACAGAGAAAAGTCTCTCTAACTGCAGGGTGGGCTGCCATTAAAATTCGGCTCAGATTCTTCCTTTCCTCAGAGGGCATAACCCAGTGACCTCTGCGAACTAGCGAGTCAAAATGCTAATTTCCTTCTGCTCAGGTTGTAAACTTTAATGTTTGACAAATTGAGGTAGTTGGGGAAAATAAGGAAATCACAGACAACAAATAAAACTATCAGCAATATAATCAAGAAGTGCAGTGATGGACAAAGTCAAGCTGTCCTCAAGCTCTAAAACATCTCATAAATATAAACCACACAATCATTTATTTAGAACCAGCTTTCAAAGTCACTTTTTATTCAAACTTTTCAAAATATTTGTTCTTTTTTTGTCTATTGAGTGATAAAACAAACCATTGAGTTATACAAGGCAAATGCACTAAAGGATTTAAACAAATTTAACCCTTTAAATGTCCCGCTGTCCATCTGCTTCTCCCTTGGAATTAAAGTCTGTAGAAATCTTTGAAATGTCTCTAAAAATACATTTACTTTGGTGCTAACGTCTCCTCCAGCTTTTAAAATACCTCCAGGATTAGCAGTTTTCTCCTCTTTGAACTGACCTACAAAAACGCTCCTTTGTTTTGTTTACTGCAGTACATCTTGCTCGGAGCCTTTCCCACTCTGCACTCATCTGCCACTGCAGGCGCAGAACTCCCTTTCAAGTAAAACAAATCTTACAACTACCGAAGACGTGTTTTCATCAGCCGAGACCAAGAACATCTGAGATACACTTCTAAAAAAATAACTTCAGCTCTGTTTTACATGAATCTGCAGTCAAGAAAAAAGATTAAGTACAATTTCTTTATCCGTCAGACGATAGTATGCAGACACCGTGTGAAGTAACAAACTGCAAACCTTTATTAGAATAATTTGTCGAACTGCTGCTGGTGGAAACAGTTTAAAGTAATGATTTATGAGACTGCTACTTAAATAGATTTTATCACAATCTTCTTTATGATTTTCTCAAGTTCATTTCGGTTTATGAGCACACTTACATAAAGATCTTCTAATATCACCCCACAACGTTTCAGCTTGAGCTACAATACATGCACTAGTTCATTTAGCATCATAGCTATTGAGATTGTTGATGTCTTAACTATCTTTTTCTTTAATTGATGACTTGGCTTTAAATAATAATGGATTTGATTTATCTGTAACTAATTAAAAGAAACAAAGCCTACAAATGAAGACTGCCAAGGCCAAACCCCAAACTAAAATAACAAAACCCAGAAGTGTAAAACTGCCGAAGATTAAGAGGGGAAAGAACGAAACAAAAGGTTGGAGTTACTAGTATTTATTGGAAATGCTAGCTTTTGTTTGAGTGGCTAGCGTTCCTTGTGTGGGACTAAACGATCCTCTTAGTATAAAAACTTCTTCGGGGAATGAAGTTTTAGTTTGCGTACTGGGTGTTACGGTGTTGTCAGTATTTGTTTTTTTCCTTTTTGTCCTGTTTTTCTGTGTATTTATTTCTGTCAGAGTGGGAGATCTGTGTTTTTGTGGATCTTTGTGTGTCTGTCTGTTTATTAATTTCAGGTGCAGCGCTTGAAGGGTGTGACTCCAATTGGTCCAAGTTGATGGAGGGAGTCTTAAAAAGCTCAGTGTGGACCTCCAGCCCACGAGAAGGGAACTTTGTTTCAACATGTCTCCACTGCAGCTTAGTGTTCTTCGCTACCTGTTTTGTTGTTTGTGTTGCTCTTTATAGTTTTCTTTGAGGTTTTAGTTTGGTGTTATAAGATAAGATAAGATAGTCCTTTATTCGTCCCATGGTGGGGAAATTTCAGCGTTACATCAGCATATGACCACAACCATAACACAGATGCTCAAAACGCTTACAATGTAGAGTAGAACCTAAATTTTACACAATTCTATCTACTATTTAAATATCAAAGGAGACATGCAAAAGACTTGACCTATTTCTATTTCACAATGAGTCCATAATTATGAATGTTGATAAATTATCATTTGAATTGAAAAAAATGTGATTTCCGTAAACCTTTGCAGTATCTAAACGGATTTTTAAATAGTAGAAAATTAACAAAAAAGACAGAACATGAAGCAAGAATCATTGAAACCATTCTCGGAAATCTATGATAAACCTTGTGTGTGCTGCATTGTGAGCACTAAGGTAGGAATCTCTGCCCACTGCAAAGATCATACTCACAAAAGAAAGCAAAAAGATCTTCTTTGAGGAAATTTTGTTTTCCTTCCAAGAAAAACAATCTTACCAACAAAGTTTTTCAACAGGAAAAATCCTCCTAGTGTAAGAAAACATGTCTTTGTGACTAGAATTTGCTTTCTTAAAATACAATTTCTTAGAAATCCCATTTTTCTTATCCAGATTTTTGCAGTACATATTTAGAGAGATTTGTTCAAAATTTTAACATTTGCTGACTTATTTCTAGGGGGCTTGTTTTTGCAGTGCACTCTGCAGCCTGTGTGTGTGCTGGTGATGCCCCACCAATTTACATGAGCACAAAAGATGTCTCTCTTTGTCTCCATTAAAAGGTCTTCGCCTCCTCCTCCAAACAACGACTGCAGATATTTGTGCGTCAAGTTGTCCTATTTCTTCACCTGCCTTTGAAATGTGCTAAATATAGACACAAACCAGCATTCACATTTCATGAATCCCGTAGCAATTGATCTATTTGTATCTATCCCCCCTCAGTTTTTGTGTTCTACCCAAAAACGTCCATAGTGCGTATTTGCAACAGTTACAAGTAAAATGGATAGAGAATATCACTTTGTCTGGTTCATACAGGCAATCCAGCTAGTAAATCAAAGGCTGCACTGTATGTGCATCAAAAAATACAAAAATAAAATATGTTTTTTTTTTTTTTGTGTGTGTGAATCGTGGGTGACATGCTGACGACAGCTCTAGGATGACGCCATGAAATGGGCGGCACCCTCAAGGAGCAAAAGGCGGGCCTCATAGATCGAGTCATTTTACTTCCAGGTATGAAAAGAGTTCACAAAATAACTAATATTTCATGAATAATGTTTTTTAGTGTTCCAGATCTGATCATATATACAGACATAGTTCACTCTGAAAGAAAAGCACGGTATGGCCCCTTTAAAGAAATATATTTTACCAATTCATTTTAACAAATATTTCCAGCTTATTTCCCCTATATATCACGTCCATACAAACTCAGATGGATGTATTGGGTCCAATTCAAGGTTAAGTGCTTTGCTTGCTCAATGACACATGAGCATTTACTGTTAGGGTCATAAGGTTGTAAACTGTCATGTGTGACTGCGGTTGCATTTTTCTATTTTAGGATGAGCTAATTTTTTTGCTATACAAGATTTTCAAATGAAAGGCGAATGTACTTTCATTTTTCTAGTAACCTGCTTCATCTCCCTGTTTATGGCACGTAAAACCATTACAATAACTATTCTGACAAATAAAATGCAAAGCACCCTCGCACACACACGACCCTTCAGAAGGTGTTTGAACACAGAGGTGAGTGTGTCCATTTAAACCTTTTATTTATGTCCGGGGTGAAGGACCACTTCTTACTGCACTTTTTAATGATTGGTTTTGCCATAAAACATCAGGATTTTATGGACACCATGACAGCGCACGCATTCATCATGAGTTAAGAGAGGAACCTCGAACAGACACCCTTTTCTGCAGGAAGGACATGTGCTAGCACTCACATTTAGCTAGATATGTACATCCTATCCACTTCAAAAGGTTCATTTTTATTTGGCTATTTACTATGGATGTAAAGTATAATTTCTGAGTTTTTATTTCACTTAATAAAAGCCTTTACAATACTTTATCCTTTTTATATAGGCTGGGACATGTCATGGTTGAAGTTCTTGTTAATGGTTTAATTTCCTCCTCTGGTGACTCTGGTTCTGAGCAGTGGTGACTTTATTTTCTGTCCGGTTTCCTTCTGAATTCTCAGAACTGACAGCGCACCGACAGCTGAATGGCAAATCCGCCCAAATTAGCGAACTGCATGGCAGCAGCTCGATGCATTCGGACATGTAGGGATAATGAAGAGAGCATGCTGAAGTCGTAATGGGCGGGAAAAGTGGTTTTGGTGAAGGTGGCATGGCTGTTGACAGAACACTATATAGATTCATGCTTGAATGTTGTTTACTCCTAATTATGACTCTGCCGCCTCCATGCCTCAGGAGGAATCTGGGCTCATGTTGTGTCCATTTCCTGAAATATCACCTGCTGAATAAGTAAGGGATAATGACTGATGAGGTGTTCATCTGCAAAGTCAATTAACTTCTGATAATTACCACCTCAAGGGGTATTATCCCAGTCATACCATGGTGATCTACAATATATATGTATATACATTTATATATACACACACAACTGCTCACAAAAATTAAACGAGCACTTTAAAGAAACCCATTAGATACATCTGATCTCAACATGAAGTTGGATATCTATACAAATAACGACAGGGCAGTGTCTTAGGAACAAAAGGATGCCAAGTCTTTCAATGGAAGTAAAAGTTTTCAGCCTACAGAGGCTCAATTGTGTAGACACCATCAAATCAGAGTGAAATGAAGATGTGGCAGGTTGGTCCATTTATTCCAAAACTTACTTTCTGCAACTCAAAATGCTTTTCAGTATCTTGTGTGGCCTCCACGAGACAACGTGGCAGCATGCTCCTAATGAGACGACAGATGGTGTCTTGTGGCATTTCCTCCCAGATCTGTGTGAGGGCATCCCTGAGCTGTTGTACAGTCTGAGGAGCAACCTGGCGGCGCCTAATGGACCCAAACATAATGTCCCAGAGATGTTCTATTGGGTTTAAGTCAGGGGATGGTGAAGGCCATTCAATTGTTTCAATTCCTTCATCCTCCAGGTACTGCCTGCATACTCTTGACACGTGAGGCCGGGCATTGTCGTGCATTAGGAGGAAACCAGGACCTACTGCACCAGCGTAGGGTCTGACAATGGGTTCAAGGATTTCATCTGGATACCTTATGGCAGTCAGAGCACCATTTCCTAGGCAGTAGAGGTCTGTGCGTCCCTCCATGGATATGCCTCCCCAGACCATCACTGACCCACCACCAAACCTGTCATGTTGAACCCCGTTGCAGGCAGTATAACGTTCTCCTTGTCTTCTCCAGACTCTTTCACATCTATCACAGGTACTCAGGGTGAACCTGCTCTCATCTGTGAAAAGTACAGGACACCAGTGGCGGACTTGCCAATTCTGGTGTTCTTGAGCAAATGCCAGTGGAGCTCCACGGTGCTGGGCAGTGAGCACAGGGCCCACTACAGGACGTGGGGCCCTCAGGCCACCTTCATGAAGTCTGTTCCTGATTGTTTGGGTAGAGACATTCACACCAGTGGCCCTCTGGAGGTCATTCTGTAGGACACAAGCAGTGCTCAGCCTGTTCCAGCTTGCACAAAGGAGCAGGTATGGGTCCTGCTGAGGGGTTGAGGACCTTCTACGGCCCTGTCCAGCTCTCCCAGAATAACCACCAGTCTCCTGAAATCTCCTCCATGTTCTGGAGATTGTGCCGGGAGACACATTAAACCTTCTTGCTGCAGCACGTGTGGATGTGCCATCCTGGAGAAGTTGGACAAACTGTGCAACTTCTGTAGGGTTAAGGAATCGCCTCATACTGCCAGTAGAGATAATTATCAAGCCAAAATCAGCACGAGTGGAAAACCAGCCAAAAAAGATCAAGAGGGAGAAACTTGAAATGACCTCCACATGTAACACCAGTCCTGTTTGGAGGGTTTTCTAATTGTTGCCACTGAAGTGCACCTGTTGTTAATTCCATGAACACCAATACAGCTGAAATTGATTAACGAGGCCATCAGCTGATTAACCAACAAGAAAATTATCAGACAGGATTAATTCAATTCATGCCACAGCAGAGCAAAGTGGTTTATAATCTAAACAAATTATATACATTTAATTTGTTCCCAGTAGCCTTTTAATTATCACGATTATGGCCCTGTGTTGTTTTTAAAGACATTTTTGCAGCACAAGTTCATCAGAAATTTGCCTCTGAGTTGTGGGCAGGACTGCTGGTGCAGAAGTAATCCTAGAATGAGATCTCTCTATTCCTTTGTTTACACTCTCTCCCACTAGCTTACAGCCCCACACAATCCCAAAATGACATTAGTGTAGCAGAAACATGAAGACGTACTACTTGTCATGAATCAGTCCCCTGTGTCCCTCTCTGGCCATCAGCGGGATCCATCACCTGAGTACTAGCACTTCCTGGGTCTCCACACTACACTTCCCATCAAGCCCTGCTGTCTCTCCCAGAAGCCCCACAGCCTTTTTCCATCTGCAATCACTCCCAGCAGTATTTAGTCAGTCTTCTTAGTGCCACTCTGCCGGCATCATTGAGTGTTTGTATCCTTACCTGATGTTCTGTTTTATCTGACCCTATTTTGTCTTTGACACTGATTGTTTGCCGCCTGCCCCGACCCTCGCCTGGACCCTGACCACTCCGGTTGTTCTCTGTTGCTCTCATGCTTGTGTTTGACCTCTACCTGCCTGACCCTGATTTAGCTTTGTGAACTTTTAGCTGTGCTTCACTCCTGTTCTCCTGTCTGTGTGACACTATTTGTCTGCAAGTGGATGCTTCAGAATGGCAGCGGAGCAAAAAGACTTTGGTCCGCCCATGGTAGGTGTAGCATCACACACCTGAGCTTTTTCAACTTCTCACCCATTGCAATTTGAATAAAGAAATACTCAAACACAGTTTTAATCTTAAATTATATTAAATCTGTCCTCCATAATGAGAAAAATGTGACAAGAACATGTTCAAAACATAATTTTCATTGGAGTGAGTCTTTAAGTGACAGCAAGCATTATTTCAGAGGGAAAGTGAACTGCTTACTGCTGGTTTTTCTTTCATTCATTCATTCATTCATTCATCTTCCTGTCCGCTTTTTCCCTTTTGGGGTCGCGGGGGTGCTGGAGCCTATCCCGGCTACTGATGGGCAAAGGCGGGGTTTACCCTGGACAGGTCGCCAGTCTGTCGCAGGGCCGTTTTCCTTTCATTAATTAATAATACAATTATTTTTAACACATATTTACTCAGTATCAATCAATAGGGTAGACAAAACAGAAAGACAGACAACAAACTCTTTAAAATTAAAGACAAGCATTGGCGTTGATGTTAAAGGTTGATGTGATAAGTTATGTTCCAAGTTTCTGTTGTTCTGGTTAGCAAATGGCGTTAAGGCCACTGCAATAACAGAAACGCTCAGGCTATGTGACCGGTGCTTTCTTTTTTTAGGTGTCTATTATCACTTTTCAATGGACACCTCACAGCCAATCAGATTTGAGGATTCTCCTGGACCGTTTTTTAATTACCTCAAATATGCTATAGTGCAAAAAGAACAGAAAGGTCCACAATAATCTGTAAATACCACCTTCTGGTCTTCCCTCTAAACTCTACAAAACGTGGCTGGTTTATTCTATATTTTTGCCAAAAACAAAACGTAAAGGAAAAGAGCAGGTGAATTCCTGTCTTGATATTTGTTGCATAAATCTGTAACGCAACGGAATGATACAATAAACTGACACACGCTGCACTGCAATCCACAGGCTGAGTCTTTATCTTGTTTCACAGAGCCAGGCCCTCTTAGGCTAAAGCCTGCTTATCCTTGGAGACTAGACTTCAGGACTTTTGGAAATCTTGAAAGGAAATTCTCAAAGTATGCAATCTTTATGTAAATATGCAGCACGAGGAACGTCCTGTAAGCTGAAGCTAAAAAAAGCTTCACCTGAGGTATAATCAGAGCTGGATGAAGCAATGCAGACATTCATTCTGCATATACTGAGTACAGCTGGGTTTGAAAAAATATAAATTCAAATTAGCAATTTATAAAATCCAAGGAACTTTGATATTATTCCTTAAAATCAGTGGCAGAAAATGGTTTTGCTGTTACTTTTTAGTGTAAATAGTTTTTATAAGACAAGATGGATTTGAAATGTAAACCTTAAACTAAAAAGGATAAATGAGCTTGAATATAACCTGCATTGAACAGAATTGGAAGCGGGCCCGTAAACGGATCACATGACAGCAGGTGCAGAGGACACCTCACTATATCCACAGATCTGCCAACAGCATCACAAGAGAGTTTCTTTTTTTTCCTTTTGATTCATGATGCTGCCAAACGGAGCGTGCACGAGCTGGACCAGATTGAGAACCGAGCACCAAGAGACCCCAAAAGTGATACATTCTGAAGCAGATAAAGCAATGTCCTAATAATAAGAAAAAAAAAAAGGTTCTCTCTCAAAACAAGATAAGACGTCTGCTCTTTAACTGCCATATTCACTATGTTCACCAGCTAGTCCCTGTCAGTTAGTGTGGAGCCTGAGGTGGGCTGTGGTTTTGAAGTTTTTACATTGAAAGTCTTTGGCTGTAAAGAGTGAACTCTGGAAACATTAAAGGATTTATAGTCTGACGCAAGTGAAAATGAAGTAAAAAAGAAAGATATGTCTGCAATATTGAGTATCACTGCTCCTACAGGACGAAGCAGGAAAGCTGCAACCCGCTACTGGTTCTTCTTTGATTAGAAGCTCAAGTGGAGAGTAACACAGTCTAAAACAAGTGTGTCAAACTTATTTTAGTTCAGGGGCCAAAGTCAACCCGCCTGATCTCAAGTGGGCTGGACCAGTAACATAATAACAAAATAACCTATGGTCAACTTGTTATCTGTAGCTTTGTTTTTGTTTTGTCTCACAGGGAAAAATACCTCAAACAACGTAGTAGCCAAATTACTTATTATTATTATTATGTTTTTGAAAACAGGATTTTGGCAATTGTGGTGTCACACTTGATAATTTTATAGCAACTTAACAGCTGTGAGGCTGGGAAAGAAGCTTAGTGTATCTTATGATTTTTTAAGAACTTTATTAAATTGAGGCACTTAACCCAGACGCTGCACACGCTGGCAAAGAAATGCTGTTTATTTCTTGATCTCTTGTTATGCTGGTATTTATTTTTCTTTGGAAAAGAATTCCGCCACTTTCCTAGTGGCAGAATTGGGCACTGCAGTCATTTTGT
The DNA here is from genome assembly GCF_002922805.2 of Oryzias melastigma. NCBI lineage: Eukaryota > Metazoa > Chordata > Actinopteri > Beloniformes > Adrianichthyidae > Oryzias > Oryzias melastigma. Next base: position 8,696,265 of record NC_050525.1, read on the forward strand.
TAAATGACCATAACTTGCCACAAGAATGGGCTAGAAACTTGCTTTTTTTCTCAAAAATCTGGGTTAACCCTTGTGCTATCCTAGGTATGTTGACGTTGGGAGAGGGGTCATCTGGACCCCACAAGGCAGTGCACTAAACTTTTTTTTTTCAATGATTTTTGATTTTCACTGGTGTCTGTGGCAGACATGAAATCCTGTCCACCTTCATCCACATTTTTCATAGGATGGATAACAGATCAGTGTAAGGCTTGGGTCATCTGGACCTCAAAAGATAGCACAAGGGTTAAATCATCTGGCAGGCTGGACATGGCCCACAGGCTGTATGTTTGACACCGCTGGTCTGAAACATCAAGAACGATCCTTTAGTTTGATAGGACATGTTTCATCTTTTTGGGGTTTTCTGAAATGTTCTCATTTAGTTAAAAACATGTGTCTAAAATAAATGTTTCCATTCAAATCAACTTTTAACAATGATCCAGAAAAGGGTTAGAAAGCACAATTATAATTTCATTACAGCAGATTTATAGTAAGAAAAGTGATGCATGAAAGAACAACCTTCCATTTGTAAAATGAAATGTTTCATTAGGGTTGGAAAATGAATTTTTCGTTTCCTAATTAGGCTATCTTCTAAGATGTTTACTGATGTTATACGTTTGCATTTTATCAAATCAAACCCAAAAAGAAAATATTTTACCACAAGATTAGTCTTTGTAGGAGCCAGTTAAATGTATTTAGATAAATGATGACTATTTTTTATTTATTTGTTGCTCGATTTTGTCTTAGACATGTTAGTAGAAGAACTGTAAGTGTTAGATTTATAACTTTTTTTTTACTGATAGACACAGTGGGCGGCAGACATGTAATGTGTTTGCGTGGTGTGACTGGATACAAACCCCTTGCACCTGAGAGCGACAGTTTTTTGACCATCGTGAATGTTTTGCATCTTCTAATCATGGGCTTACATGATAAATGAATGACTAAAAGAAACCAAAGAAGAAGATTGTTTTCATCAGAATTGTTGTATTTTAAACTTTATGATGACATATTAAACAACTTATATGACTGGTCTGAACGGGTTTGTTTTTTGTGTTGCTGCCTTAAGTTTAGCTTCTTTTGGTGATTTGTCGAGCTTTTCAAAATGTTTTGTTTGTGAAGAACCAATAAAGTGTTTTTTCATTAGGTTAATTTTGTGAAAAACCTATTTTCTCTATTGCTTCAATATTTCTGTTTCATGCACACAACTACTAGATGTATGGTTATCAGGAACCAGACATTTCTCTACCAAGTTTGATAAAAACAATAGTTTTAGGTCATGTATAATTTGCCTGTATAAGCGCTTTTTTTAATTTGTTTTTCTTTCTTTTTTATTTGAAGAGAACTTGTTGCTTCTAATCCATCTGAAAGGCGTATAAAAGCACTGCTAACCAGTTTGAGCCATCCTCAGTCGCTTTCAGGACAGATGTTAGTCTTCCAGATGTGGAATTCTTTGAAAGACAAAAACTCTTCAGATATATACAATGTGTCCAAGAATGCGCTGAATGTGTATTTCACACCGGACTGTTGTGAGAGGCTTAGTGCAAAATATCAAAGCATATAAATACCTGGAATCATTCAAGAACGCAGGTTATTGAACGGGATTTTAGCATTTGTTAACATAGGATTGTCGCTACCTGATACTAGCGCATGTCCACAACCTACAGGCTTGCTGTGAAATCCCATGAACCTTGCTCCAGTTTTTTTTTCTTTCACATCCTTATATATATAAATATATAAACAATATATATAAAGAACTTGGTGACTCTTCCATGAATTAAAAAAGGGATGCTATCCATACGACACTACCAAATCAGAGTACCTGATGCTGAGGCCGGCACAGGTGTTAAACTATTAGAACTTCCTGTCACTTAGTCGAAAAAAAATGTAGCCAAATGCAATCCTAGATAAAAAAATATTAAAAAAAGACAGTTGTGAGCACCTTCATAAAGACTGTCAGCTCAGGTGTGACTTAACACCCAGCCAAGACGGACAGACAGGAAGGATTCGGAAGAAACAACTGCTTCACTCTGTCAATCCGGAAACAGCTACAAGACAGTCCATCATTTTAAGCCAAGAAAGATTATTCCCCTGACATGGCTGCTCCTTCACCCCGAGGCTGTTTGACTGCTCTAAATGCAATGTGAACAAATTTAACCTGCACTGTGCTCAGCTGCTCTTCAACTCCATTTCATGAAAAACACCTATTGTTGCATAGCACCTGTTATTAGCAAGAGAGAGATCCAGAAGGTTGACACCGTAGCAGCATTAATGTTTTTTTTGTGAGATAGTTTTTGGGGATTTTTCAAACCAGGTTATGAAACTTTTCCAGCTTCACTGCATTTGACATGACTGTGACAAAGAGGATTTCCATTCCATCTACAGCAGGAAATAGTGAGGAAGAAGAGTTTACAGTTGTGTGAATGAATTTAAGTTACATTCTGATCATTTATTGATCTATTGCAAAATCCTTCCCAGTGGTCTTTAATTATGATTATGTCATTATAGCCCAAATCGAAAAAAAATGTTGCTTTTAATCCATCGTTCATTAGGAATTCCCCTTAAGCCATATACACACCGGGCGTTCAAGAACGCAATAAACCTGTGTTTTTGAACATGTTTTCAGATATGGTGTTCTCAGGTCTGTTGTTACCTGATACTAGTGCATGTACACACAGTTGGAATTGGTTTGTTTTCCTTCACAGCTTTAATTTGATACAAGACAGATTTGGTGTCATATAATTCCAAACAGGCACAACCTCTCCATGATCACTTTTCAAGTATTTGGCACTTCCATGTTCTGAGAAAGACCCCATCCTTACATCGCTCCCAAATCCATGTCCATGATTAGTCAAAGTTCAGCTGGTTTAACTTTCAGTCTACGACATTCTACATAGAGCCCAAAACAGACTTAAAAACTTGCACAACAGCAAATGTTAAGGTAAAAATCGCTCATGTGGGTGCTTTCATGGACTTTTTATCGGAAGCGGTCGCTCAAACTTGCTTTTCTGAGACCGGTGTCAACATATCAGAGTTGTGGCCGTGAATGTTGGCGTGGAGCAGGTCTGCTCCAAATTTCACCTCACGGTTGCTGAGAGATCTCTGTTCTCCTGCTAGCTTACGCCCTAACTTGACATTAGCGGAACAACAAAACTCCCGAGTGATATTGGGGCTATCCAGCTGTACAGTTTGAAGGCAGATGCCAGCTGAGACGAGGAAAACAAAGATGTTCATTCTTGGATTTATTTGTCTGTAAGTGAATGCATCACAAGGAGCTTATGGCGCACCCAGCACATTTTCTTACATCTGTCTGTTTAAATTGATGTGCTACAGCCCATTTATGGGTACTTTCTGATTGTGACCCTCAAAAGAACCGACAAGGACGATCAAGTGGTTGAAGTGCGAAAATCCCCAATTAATAGCACTAAAATAACTGAGCAGCATGAATCAGTGAAGTTCAGTTTTTCACTTCTCCTAAGTGTTAGTTGTGCAGTTATTCAGCGCTAAAGAAACCACATTTTTGACAGCATGATTCACATGTGTGAAGGCTGTGGGGAGAAAGAATACTCACCATGTCCGTGTCTGACACCGGCCCGAAACTTGTCACGTAGATGTTTGTCCTCACTTCTGTCACAGTTTCTGTAACACACAACAACAGAGAGTAATTAGACAGAAACACTGTTTTTTTAATGAGCTTGGTAGTAGATTCAAGAAAACAGATCTTCTTTTTACAACATTAGGAACATTGAATACGCAAAACACTGTTTTTGTATCTTTTAAGACAACAAGTCAAAACAAATGAATTAATGTTAAAGTCCAGGGCTTCATAAAAACCAAAATCAATTGAAAATATTATGTAATTCTTAAGTATCTTTTACATTTTCTTATAATAGAGTTGTTTCAGAGTTTTAATTGATGTACAGCAGGTCAAAAGTATTTGAAAGTCGCTGATTCTGCAACTTGCCCCACTTAAAAAGCTGATTTTGGTCTGTAATATTCATCAGTGATAGACTGCAACTGACTTAATCTAAAACATAGAATTCAGTAAAACTACATCAGGATTTTTAAGAAGCTCTCCTATCCTCCAGTCATAACCTCTCCACCATGACTCCAAAGAGCTGTCGAAGGACACCAGGGGCAAGAATGTAGACCTGAACATGACTGGGATTAACCAATCTACTATAAACAAGAAGTTTGATGAGAAGACATCAACTGTTGGGGCAATTATTAGAAAATAAAAGAATTATAAGATCACTGACTATATCCCTCATCCTGGAGCTCCATGAAAGATCTCACCTGGTGGAAACTAATGATCTTGAGAGCAAATGAGGAAATAGCCCAGAAATACACAATGAAGCTGGTCAATGAACTGAAGAGAGCTGGAACCACAGTAACAAAGGTTATTATAGTAACACAAAACATCATATTCAAATCCAGCAGTTCTTTAAAGGTCCCCCATGTTCAAAACAACACATTGCCAGACCCATTTAAAGTTCTCTAGGGACCATCTGGAGGATCCAGAGAAGGATTAGGGGAAGGTCATCTGATCAGATGAAATTTGGTATAAATGTCCCTTGCCAAGAGACTCACTGTGAAGCATGGGGGTGGAAACATCATGGTGTGGGGCTGCTTTCTTGCACAGAGGAGAGGACGACTGATTTGTGTTAAGATGGACAGGGCCATGTGTGGAGAGATTTTGGAGAGAAATCTCCTTTCCTCAGATAGAACATTGAGGATGAAACATGTCTGAATCTTCAGAATTCCAATAATCCCAAACACATCACCTGGGTAATGAAGGGGTGTCTACATAAAAAGGACTTCAAGGTTCTGGAGTGACCTTGCAAGTGTCTGGACCTCAGTCTATTACAGAATCTGTGGAGGGACTTGGACGTTTTTTAGCAGCAACCCCAAAACATCACAACTCTTGAGAAGATCTGCATGGAGGAATGGACCAAAAAAGGAGCTGCAGTCCAAACCCGATGAAGACCTAAAGGGAACCTTTGACCTCTGTCACTGATAACCAGGGTTCCATTATAAAGTATTGAGGTGAACTTGAGTTATTGAGGAAATACTTTCTTCACCTTCATACATTAAATCCTTAAAAAATAAATAATGTGATTCTGCTTTTGTATTCTGTTTATTACCGTTAAAAAGTGATAAGCTGGACATCACAGAACAAACTCATCTTTTTCAGTAGGACAAACTGCAAAGTCTGTATACTTTAAGGATTTTTAAGTTAAGAGACGAACAAATCAAAAAATACTATCTTATATGGCAGAATATGCCTGTGAAATATTTATTGTGTTCTCAGCAGCTTCAAATATGCATTAAAACTGTGTCTGCACTAATCTCCTTTTATCCATACATGACCTCTTTGTTCAGCAGGAAGAAAAAAGATGCTGCTGCAAAAGTACTGGACATTCTCTGAAATGCAAACTTCAGCAGTCCTGACTCGTGGTAATAACAACAATCACTTCAAGGATACGACTCAGGAGGGGGTTATTGTACCCCGACCTCAATTCACAACGTTGCAATGAGCAACTTCGCAGATGTTTCTGACTTTCTTTTTTTGCTTTGTTTGTTGGAGTGTGTGAAAGTACCCATTTGTTTGGCTTTAACTTGCTCATTAAAGCATAAAATCTGGTTCGAGGCTTGGCTTGAGTGCTTGTCTTTAGAGGGAAAACATCTCTTTTGACCCAGATTATATTTTGGTTAGCTTGCTCCAAAAACATTTAACAGTCCCTCCAGAGCTAATGATTTAGGAACAAAATGCTGCAGCTCAGCATTCGCCATGTTGTCTGTGTTTATTTTTATTCTAGTCATATAATGGCTGCAACATGTTCTGTGTCGTTATTGTTTTCCTTTAATTATAATTACATGTATCATTGCACACAGATACAAAACAAGCTCCGTAATAGCCTTTCTTCCCTTCATCATTACAGCATATGGATGACTCTGGTTACTGTAACAACAGTCAAATTCATCATTATAGAGAGTTAGCCAGGACTTTTAATATGGTTTTAATTACGCCATGTGGAGGGGTTGTTGCCGAACGCTTCACGGATTATTTTAACGCGGCATTAAATAGGGCATGATGGGAGAGCGGTGACAGATAAAAACTTGCCCTCTTCAGTGTGGGCTGAATCAGCTCCTCTGGGGCAGTTCTGTAAAGCAGCCTCTTGGGCTGCTGGCGAGACAAATTGCTCCTCCCGCTGGAGCAGCAACACGAGATAGATGAGGCTTTTTTCTGAACGAGAATGGATCCTCACCCATAACTGTGTCCCAGATCTAAGCGACCACCCACAGGTGAAGTTTCTAATCCTTTAGCGGAGGCCCCCGCCGAGAGGAAAAAGGAAAGATCTCTTTTCACATTAATCATTCCTGTGGCATAAAATGGCTCGTACAAATATGCGATTATCACAACACAAAGTCAGCAGTTTGCATGTTAGACAGAGTCTGAGGGGGAAAATGAGCCGGCTTGTTTCTGTTTATAACAATGCAGCAGAGCATGGAGCAGCGGTGATATGTTGTAGAAAAGAAAATGGTATTTTCCTGTCCAGCCTTCTGTCTCAGATTGTTTGACTGAGCCAATACTCAACACCACAACGTGCCTGTGAGCTGTAAACAACAGCAAGCAGCAGTTCAAATCTTTTATATCCATCGCAAAACTTTAATCAAATTTAAATTAAAGGGCAGTCTTCTCTTAAATGGCTGTTAAAATAAAGTGCTTGTAAGTTTAATGAATGTTAAAGGGCTGGAGAATCACATTAAAGTGGATTATAAAAGCTTTTCTTTTTGCTTTTGTCTTTTTCTTTAAGATTGATATCAGTTAATCAGCCTCCTTCCTTTGCTTTTTTAAAATGTATTTTAGCATATTTTTTTTATTCTTCAATCCTTTGAAAAATGAAACTTCCTCCAATTTCTTCCTGTATCTGTCAACTCAATTAAAGTAAATCCTCCCTTCTTGGCCTTTTCCTCCAAACTCAAATATTTTTTTCATTTTTTATACTGTAAAGATCATTTTAGCTGATTCACAGGATGCAGAATAAGATTTTACTCTTACTGGGGGTGTAAAACTATAACATTACTCATTATTAATTACATACAAATAAATATCTTATTTATTTTTTCATACTTTAAATTTATTTTTAATCTATGATTTATTATGTAAGGCAGGGATGGAAACTCCAGTGTTTGCATGATTTCCAGATATCTAAGTCCTATTTATGACTGATTACCTGGTTCAGGTGTATTCACCCTAATCTCTGACTACTAAAAAACTATCTAGTGCGGCACTATATAGTTCCCTGGATTTTAAAAGCAATTAGGACATCATGCTGACTACTTTTCTTTCGCTTTTCTAAACCCTGGATATGATGTAATTTATTTCATAAAGTGAAAAACAAATCAATATGAACATTTCATGATGTCTATTTATGACTCTGCTGTGTTCTGATGATTAAAATGTGAATAGTTTATTAAAAAAAAACATTAAAACACATTTTTTTTGCAATATATTGTGGTTCATATTCATTCGCTAATGTGCTAATTTTTTGTAAAGATTTCTGGGAAATAACACTGAACTTGATTTTGGAATTGTAGATTTGGACACCATGGTGGACGCACTATATAGTGAACTATGAAGTGAGTAGTGAAAGAATTCAGACATAACCAAAGTCTAAAAGCTTCAACTCCTCCAGTGTCTCCTCCTCATATCTCCATCAGATTCTCTTCCCTCGTTGTTCTGCTGCATCACTGTCTTCAAAATGATCAAATTCACCAAACAAGTCAAAGAAAACTATGACATCACTAGTCTTTTCTTTTGATTAATTGTGAAATAACATACATAATAACTAATTAATAGTTCAAAAATGTATCTCATGACAGCACTAATTTTTGCATCGCCATAATTTATTTTAAGACGTTCAGATCTGTATTATCAAATTATTAGAGGACAACATTTTTGGTAAAAATGTATATCATTAAACAAAAACTTAACAAATCAGCATTCATAGGTACCTTCTCTGGTTTCTTCATAAATTAATCTAAAATACTTTCTCCCCTTTTAAACCATAAAACTCATTTTATTCTAAGGGAACCTTAAATTACGCTCCAATACTTACAATTTCAAGATTATTATTATTTTTTTTAATATGCACAATAATAAACAATATGTGTGTTGGTAGACAGACTCCACATATGTCATCCATTAGCATCATGTCTGATTTGAGGGCTGCTTGTCAGGTCCGGTCAAAGCCGGTCACTTGGAAACTTTCTGGCCTTTGGCAGATTCATAAGCGCGTTAGTAACTTCATCCTCAAAATGTCCAAGACTGTATTATGAAAAACGTACTTATTTTCTTATTCAGAAAAGGATTTTTGCTGCTTAGTTTCAAAATAAGCTAGAAACACGTAAATAGAAATAAATGAGTGGAAAACCTCAGCTTTCCTCTTTGTCTTGCCATGTATTAAAATGTTTCCAAACTCGGGTAGAATGTAAAGAAAATGCAGCATCAGATCATATTGATTGATACGTTGTTGCAGTTTTAAAGTTCCTGCCATTAAACAAATGTTTAAACCAAAAAATAGATCAAAACACTTTACGAAATGTTTTATGCTCCCTTTATAAAGTTTTAATTTAACTTTTTTTGCTAGTTTTAGTATTCAGAACTATTTTTTAAAAGAAAAAAACAGTTTTAGAGACTGTCTTTTTCAACGTGGCTCTCTCTCGGTCAAATTAACACAAATAATGCTTAAAATATGGAGAACTGAGGCTATTAAGGTCATCTTGACATCTGCCTTTAAGCGTGTTCCTACATAAATTCAACAAAGAGACTTGAAACTATATTTTTAGCCTCTTAAACAAAGAGATTCTAATGACCTTTAAGTAAACGTACATACCACCAGAGCGGCGATCCTTTCAGTGACTCAGAAATAGCTGGAAAAATGAACAAAAACCCAAATAATTTTGCCATCTTTGTTCCCTGCCCGATTGTCTCCGTGTCCTTAGAGACGTAAGAGGTGGAACATGACATTAACAGCCTGCGTGTGGTGCATCTTCCTGGTTTATCCAGCCTGGTGAGTCCGGGCCCGGTGGGCACGCTCGCAGCTTCAGCGACAAGCAGCTGAGCAGAAACGGACGTTCCAGCTGGCTGGCTGAGAAAGAGCAAAGCCTGCTGAGCATGCGGGCCTGCCGTTACGCAATACACTGTCCTCTGAGCAATGAATATTTGGACGAAAAGGCATCAATTAATGGGATTTTCACTGACATATATGCTTTTTTGCCATTTGAGCATGACTGAACTTCCACCCAGAGGAAGGTACTTAAGGAGGGAGGCACAGAGTGACCTGACTTCATCAGGATCCACATGCTTTGGAACAAGCTTCAATCAGCAGCAGAAAAAGATATTTAATTTATAATGTCCAAAAATGATTTAGAAAATTATTGCTTCAATAAATTTACACCAAAAAATGTTTTAAAAGTACAGAAGCAAACTTTTAAAGCACACAAAATAGTTGTTTTTTTTATCTCCCATGGGTTGCAGTAACATTAAAATGAGTAAGGCTATAAAGAGCCTTGCTTGCAATAAAAGGTAAAACCTTTAACGTATTTTAATAACCTTCTAACCCTCATAAATCCACACCGTGGACTCCTGCAGCCGACTGTGTTAGCATGCAGAATAATGGATCTGCTAACAAAGCAGATGGAGCAGCAGCATTCAAAGGCTTTAAAGCTTTGCAGCTGACACTGCAGCTTTTTACTGAAAAATAAAAGGGAAGGTAAAGTTTGTGCTCTGTGTAACTGTCTGCCACGGACTGTCTGGTCTCTGGATATTATTGAGAAATAGTTGCAGGAAAACAGCAGACCTGCAGCCTCAGGGAAGAACAGTGAGATGAGCTCCAAGAGAAGAGACAACTTTACCCTTTTGCAATGGAAACAATATTCATAGTTTTGGTGCACTTTATGTTTTTTTTCAAAAACAAATCTTTAAGTTATTACACTTTAATGCATTTGTTTTTTAGAGAAAGCATTCAATTTTGTAGTCGTGTCTACTTTGTGCTGCTGTATGTTGCATGAGCTCTGTGCCTTCCTTCACTGGTGTTTATCATTATTTGCGTATGCGCCCAACATCTGTATGTTTTTTTGTTTTTACCTGCCAGAAGCTACATTCATAATCGCTCTCATTTAATCTGTGCATTTCGGGCTTCCATGTTCAAAACTTTTGAGCTGAGCAAGTTTCTAGGTGAAGTTGGGGCCGGTCGAATGACGCGTAAAATTACAGTTAAATTACAGTAAATCAGAGAACATAAACACTGGAGCTACGGTGTTAAAGGGTTATGAAAATTAAGCAATGCTGGAGTAATTTAGTTTATATTCAGTACTTTAAATAATACGATCTACATTAATATATTTAATAACTTGAAAAAAAATACATAATGTCACCTGCAGTTTTTGCTTTACTTTAATAATAAATCTCACACCTTTCAAATAAGAGACTGTTGTCTTCTGCAGGTACAAAACCCACATTACCTCAAAAAGAAAAATATCTCCAAGAGTCCAGCAAGGAACACTATTGCACAGTACATCTACCTCATATTTTGGTTGTACTGCTTATATTACCGTCACCCGTAGGGTTCATTGCTATCATTGGGGGTTGTTTGCAGGAGAGCAGCAGCACAACCTGTCCAGCTTGTGTGTGGGTGTTTGTGATCCGTTGCTCACCTCCCAGCCCAGGACGTAGCCTGTTGTCATAACCATCCAGCAGCCTGTCAAGGATTCGGGTAAAAATGGTGATGTTGTCTTTGCTGTCATCGGGGAGCGGCTCTCTGTGTCCGACTACAGCCCTGCAGACGGTAAAGAGACACATTAAGAAACAAAAATCATCAACCTTGTTATGTGGCTAAAAACCTAAAGCCGATTGCTCCTGTCTTTGGATTGGTCGGCTGATCTATATTCTCACAGTTTTGACGTCACATGAATCCATACATCGATGATCCACTAAGTTTATGCAAACAAACAATCCCATTAAGTCTGCCAGGCTGAACGTGGAGTATTTGTCCTGATTAAAGAGAGCACTTTAGATCAGCTTCTCAGATATGCCTCAGGCTTCAGTCAATATTTGAATAATATCCACTGGTTGAGTTAGCTTTGTTGTGCTGTGTTTGTTCTATTTGTGGGATGAAGTATAAAAAGAAACTTTTACGCAGAAAAAAAAAAAAGAAGGATATTATCTCCAGACTCTTTGTTAGAAGCTTTATCACACGCATTCAGCCTCAGTTATTTTTTACATGACCCAAAATCCCCTGCAGAACAATCCTGAGATGAGATGAAAAAGCCACTATAATATAGGTGGAACGGTGATGAGTTAATGAATACCATCTTTAATTAAACCAAAATGCCCCGAGGAGATGACCTATAATATCCGAGTAATCCTCATCAACCACAGTTTGACACGTCGCTGTGCTGTCACAGGCCGGTTTTAACAAAGAGAGACGCTTCGGGGAGTTTCAAAGCATCCGAAAGTTTTCCTGACTTCTGCTTTTTCCTGGGAACAGTCAACGCATCAGCAAATCCTTTATTCTTCATCAGTGATTGTCAAACTGTGTCATCAAAGATCGTCAGAATAGTATTCAGTTTAAACATTTACCTTTGTCAGGACATCAGTTTTTGTTATTAGAGTTTACAGACTTTCTTTTCTCTTCAGTTGGTGGTGTCCCTTGTGAATCTTATTAACCCTTTAACACCTGAGGCGTCACCGGTGACGCTTAAACACAAAATCTTTAACGTTCTGTGACTTTTCAACACCGCTTTTCTCCTTCAGAATCTACTGGAATGATGTTGATTGTGTTAACAGTTGAGAAGTTACAGTAAATCAAAGAACATAAACACTGGAGCTCCAGTGTTAAAGGGTTAAAGACCCACTCTAATGTAAATCCTGTTTTTGGTGATTTTAACATGTTCTTGTAATATTTTTCTCATGATGAAGGATAAATAATAATTAAAAAAAAAAGTTTAAAACTGAGTATTTTCATTCAAATTGCTGTGAATCAGAAGCAAACAAAAAAAATGCTGTTTGTAAAAGCTAGTACCGTGCTTTCCGGTGTATGAGTCACAGTTTTTTCATAGTTTCAAATTCAGAGGTGTTTTAGTCAAGAAAACACAAAAATCTCTAAATTAATAAATAAGACAGTTTTACTCCAAAAAAAAAAGTTAAGTAGATTCCTCTTAGAGTACTTTAGCTCCAACTTTTCTCTAAAACTTAGAGAAAGTTAGAGAAAGAATCATTTTTACATTTTTACTCAGAAGTGCGCAGTTTCACCCTGCTGGAGTACAGATGCAATATTTAGTGATCTGGTCAGAGGCTGTTAGCCATAACTCCATTTGTCATTTTCATTTCCAGATTTTAGTGGTTATGTGAGGGCTTCCCAGCGCTGCTCCTCTGGATGGATCGCTCTACCTGCAGGATCAGGTGAGTTCAAACGGTTCAGGAAGGAGGAGTGCTGGAACAGAGATGGCTCCAAACCAGCGGGGTGGTAGATCATGAGGTCCTCGGAGTTATCAGTAAGACTCTCTGGGATGGAGAAGACTGGAGGAGATTTTTATGGTATTAATATTCCTAATGCGTGATCTGGTAAAATATTCATGAAACACTGATGCTACAGTACAACCTTACTGATTAATTGAAATGTTAAACTCAATATTTGTCGCTTAAACATTGTCGATAACTTAAACATCATTCAATGGATTGTTTAAACATTTCAGGGATTTTTTTTCTTATTAAATTAAAGATGAATACTAAAAGGTGTGAGAATGAGATTAAAAAATGAGAGTTACAGTCTTTATTTTCCTCTCGCTGATTGATGGCTCCATCTTCCTCGCCGTCAGAGCTTTGCTAAACCACAGCTGCTCCAGGTGGAGAGTCTCCAGGGAAGAGTCTTTTTTAACAGAGAAGTTGTTCTTACAAGTCCATTAATAAAGACGCACGGCTGTTGGCTTATTTATAATCAGTTGGAAGTCTCCAAAAGCAATAGAAGTGTCATAAAAGAAGCTGGTAAAAGAGGATGCAGGTGACGGAGTGCAGATTGTGCCTGCAATTATTTTTGATTGACTTCTTAAGCTGTTTTTTCCTTTAAAGTTTTCTTGTGTCGAGGCTGCAGTGTAGACATACCGGTTTCATGTTCGATTCATTTTGAACAAAGTAACTTCAGTGGTGTCGGATGTGATATCAAACCTTTCGGATTGCACCTTGGAGCATTAGAGCTGTTTGAGGCTCCAGAGTACACAAAATGAGGCTCACAACTCACGTGTCACCAAGAAGGGCACGGTTTGATTTATTCTTTCTGTCAAATATGGATCTTCCTCTATAATTAAACCCAAGCAAAGCTATGCTAAAATTCTCGTGTTGCAAAAAGAGGCATTTTGTGAGTACTTGGAGGAAATATTGAGGCGGTTTCTGGATTACTTTCCACACACCTTATCAGAATCTGACAGGCGTGTGACTTTGAAGCTGCGCAGACAGACGGAAACCTCTGAAAAGCTTTGGAAATGTCTGGGACGAGTGGAACTGCAGTAGGTAATATCTCACTTAACATGAATCATATATCAAACAAAAAGCCCTCTCTGCTTGCTCTGACAGCACCAGTGTAAATTCAAAAATGAATGAGAAACCGTCAGGCCTCCAGAAAGCATGCTGGTAATGTTGACTCCATACTGAAACGTCCATTTCAGGATGGGGGGGTGAAAGAGCACTCGCATGGGGAGTCGCATCTGTGTGTTTTTAAGAGGAGAGCATGCTAGACAAAAGCTGTGACACTAACACACAAACCTTGAGCTGATCCTGTCAAAACGAGCTGTTCGGGTTACTGTAGCACATAAAAAAACAGGTTTTCATTCAGTTTAGGGGAAAACAGAAAAAAACATTTTTTTTAAGAGTCACAATTGAAAAACACACCAATTGAAGACTTTTTTGAGCCAACAGTAAACTTTTCTGTGTAGTAGCTTTGAAGTGCCAATCATATCAATAAATTCCTCAACCTTAAACATATTTTAAGATCACAACAACAACTAAAAAGGTAAAACAAATAATGAAAAAACAGCATTACATTTTAGAAATCAAAACAAGATTCCAGAAACTAAAAAGATAAATACAATAATTCATAAAATCAAAATAATTTCCAGAAATCAAATGAAATGCTAAACACTGAAAGAAAATGAAGAACCAGAAAAGGGAGACCACTGATTGGACGATGGCGTTAAGAGTTTTGATAAAGACTGAAAGCAGAAGGATGTTTTACCTGGACTGTGGTCAAGGTTTTTTCTTTTCTTTCTTCGCAGTGATTGTGGTCAGAAGCATAAAGAAATATCTCTTGTCAGAATGGTTGAAAAGATGAACAAACATCATCATCCAATCAGTGAGGTCCCATAAAGCCAATCTTTTCCAGTTTCATTTTTTTACCTTTTTATTTTTACTCCTAGAATTTACTTTGGGACCTTTTTTTGCAACTACAAAAAAACAACAAAAAAAAACACACTCTATAGTTTTACTTTGAAAATAGGAAGGTTCATCAAGACTTTATTTTGAAGATTTGTTGACTTCAGGTAACAGTAGCGCTGCACATTTGGCTTTTATTTAGTTTATATGCTTAAAATCCAGCATTAATCCGCATTTCAGAGCAATAAATACATCATTCCCAAATTACATTTTTACTACACTCCACTATATTTACAAAAATTGTGAATCAACATACTCAGATACTCATTACAGCCCTGAAACTGATCAATCAGATGCCTCAGTAAAAGAAGGTGGTGCCTGTTGGCTCTCATGTTCAACATTCAAAATGTTTGATTGACAGACTGCTTACTGACTATACAGTCACACTGTAGAATAGAGGGACTCAAATGCTTGGTTCTGCATCCTAAAGTTCAACTAGTGAACTACAGACCCACCGGGTATGTGATGAGTGTTCAAGAACCCACTAAACGCAACTTCTCGAACAAGCATTTAGCCCATGGCGTTCACACTGGACAAGCAGGGAAGGGCTTCTTCTACTTTTCCTTTTGCTACTGTTGTTTACTAGCATCAGTCTCTCAGCTACAGTTGGAAGAGGTTTCCAGACCTTTTCTTTCACAGTTCTACTCTGATATATGAAAGACTTGATGTCTTATAATTCCAGTTGAGTAAAAAACGCAAGTTTGTCCTTCATGATCAATTTTCCAACGGTTGGCACTTAGATTAATTTAAATGGACGCCATCCATACGTCACTACCAAATCTGAGTTCCTGATTGGTCAAAGCTTGACTTGGTTTAACTTTCAATGTGCGTTCGGTGGCTGTGCATTTTGCATGTAGAGACAAAACGGTCGTAGAAACTCGCATAGCTACGTGTGAACGCTGGAGTGTTTAATTCAGAAGCTTGAAACGTACATTTATTGGACGGGATCACCTGAACGCTCATGTGAATTCAGCTTCAGGCTCAGACTGGTTTTAGACTAGATGTGAATTTTTCACGTCATTTGCAGGTGAATCCTGACGCACTTCTATCTCAAAAGCTTATGAACTACCCAGAGGATCAAAACCAGGGAGCAATCCAAAGAGTTTCTTCTGATCAAGTGTCTTCTGACTTGTTTTGCTTTTAATGTGAAAATGTTCAAAATGAATGTCTTTCACAGTAATGAAAAAGTAGGTCAATCAGGTATGAACGGAGCTGTGCCTCAGCGGGACCACAGAGGATGATTCCCTGATCTGCTTCACATGTGCAGCTTTGCGACGGACTCTGTGGCCCTGAAGCTGCTGCTTCCACAGATGTCTGTATTTAAAAGGCACTCTCCACTAAAACTTTATAGACGGCTCGCAGCATTTTCCTACAATTAACTAAAGGACCTCATCTTCTTAAAGAGCCACTCCAATGAAAATTGTGTTTTTGTGGCATTTTTCTCATGATGGACGGCACATATAAGGACAACTAAGCTCAAAATTGCATTTTATGAATCAGCCTTTGAAATGGCCTGTTGCAGTGACGTAGTTACAGGTGTAGATTGTCAACCTCAGAGGTTTTTGTCTTTATCCAGTTTTACTTTTGAAATAAAACTTTATTACTCTAAAAAGATAAAGCCTTTTCCCTCAAATCATCCCTCAACTTCACCAATCAAACACCCAAGAATGGCATCAGGATCTGCTGCAGTCTGTCAGATAGTTAATAATCAGCAATCACATGTATTCTCTAGAACTTGCCACAGAAGCCCTGGAGCAATCAAAGAACACGGCCTGACTGAGCGTTTTCAGGATGAAACTCATGTAGGTTCAAGACATCTTCCCATCTAAAAAGGGGGAGACTTTAGCAGAGGATTGTGGGAGCTTGTCCCAATAAAAATCATGGTCCTGAAGAATATTAAAAGAGGAGAACATTAAATGTAATGGGACGCCGAATGGTTTATCAATAGTCGTTCATTAATAATTACTGCTTTTAACTGGTTCAAGCATCCAGCCCAGAGTGCACGTCTGGCAGTGCGGCTCACGTGCTCGTGTCTGGGCTGCTGCTCCAAAACTCAGCGGCGTGCCAGGAGATGGAGAGAGTTTAAAATGTCTGAAATCTGAGTAACAGCATTATGCAGAGCTGCCAACTGTCACACACCGACTGAGACTCACACTCCTCAGTTTTGTTCCGCTCTCACGTCATGCATGGATTTTCTCACTGCTATGAAGCTGCTGCGGAGCGAACGGAAAGAGACTGACAGTGCGCGCATGTCGGCATGTCAGAGCAGCAGCGGAAAGGTCAGAACAATAACGAAGTGAGAAATATTCCAACAGATCAGTTGTCAGTCGCACCGACGCTTTTCCCTGTCTGCGTGCAGCCCGGCTGGCAGGTCTTTGTGAGAGTTTTTGGACCCGTGTGCTGCTAAACGTTTTCCTGGCGTGTCTGTTTGACACGTTATCCCGGTGTTTCAGGTCTGTCTCTGACTAAATCATTTAAGAACACCTCACTGATTGATATTTATATTTAAAATTATATCAGTGCCTTTTGCTTTCTGCAGCAAGCCTGCACTCATTCTTGAAAAAACATTATAGTTTGAAGGCACATTTTTAGGCAGGAAAGAGGATTGTAAATAAACATATGAGGTAAAATTTAGAGTTTTTCAAAGCTTCAAAGAAATAAATTAAGGTTTTATATTGGGAAAAACAATTATACTGACAGATAAGCATAGGAGTATATCATTTTCTTTAACGTCCTTGGTTAACGCCCTTGCCTCATAGCAAGAAGGCCCTAGTACAAATCCTAGCTGAGATCTTTCTGTGGAGTTTGTATGTTCTTCCTTGAACACGTGGATTTTCGGGACTCTGGTTTCCTCCTCAAGGCCAAAAACAAGCTTCATAGGTGAATTGGTGACACTAAATTACCCGTATTTGTGCATTCAAGTGTAATTTGTGTCACCCTGGAAAACACTGGTAACCTATTTGTTCAGGGTGTAACAACAACATTGGGTAGGATTGGCTCCAGCAACTCTGTGAACCCAAAAAAGGATTCAGCAAGTTCTAAAGATGGATTGATTTTCTTTACGTCATAAAACATTAAATCAGTGTTTCCCAACCCGGTGTCCTGCGTGTTTTCATGCTCCTCAAATGTCATAGCTTTAGTGATTGTCAGTTGAAGGTGTTTGCTTGGGTTGATGATGAGCAGAACCAGCAGAATAACATGGAAAACATGCAGGGCAGTGTGAACTGAGAACAAGGGCTGGGGAACATAAAAAATTCAGAGAATATGGGTAGTGCATGTCTTTGACCTGACTCAATGAAGTTTTTTTTTTTTCAAGTCTGACAATGTGAGAATTGTGAGATGCAATGTTACCTTGGAAACAAAAGTGTGATTGACAGGAGACAAAGAAAAGAGTCTGCCATTAGTGCAGCACAGAGCCAGAATTCAACAGGTTTTGTATTCAGCAGTTACTCTGATTAACGTTGGTGGTGATGGTTATCTGACAGGAGTCTTCCTATTTGAGTTTGAAACTTTTGACCTAAAAATCCATTTTATTTGAAGCATCAAAGCTTGGGTTGGTGTGAAAAAAAGTTGAAGACATATAAAATGGTTATTGGTCAAGTGACTGTTATTCAATGAGGTAAAACTGGAATTTGTAATAGGAGAATTCATTAAATACCCACTCTAATGAAAATTGTGTTTTTAACATGTTCTTGTAGCGTTTTTTCTGATGACAAAGGACATACAGTATATATATATCTAATTTATTTAATTAACAACTTAATCAAAGTTAAAAGACAGCTGTGAATGTTTTTAACATAAATAGAAATATGATTGGAGAGCATTAATGCATTCAAAAAACTCTCAATCTCTGATCCATTTGCATAATTTCTGGTCACATTAAAACATTCCTTCAGTCCAGAATCAGCTATTAGATTTTGAGGGACGGCTCAGCTGTCTGGCACAGGGACTTTCCCACACTTTTTTCCCTCTCCTTCTAACGTCTCATTTGTTTATTTGCAGCAAACACTGCCAAAAACACTGACCAAAGACGAGCATTTGGCAGCAAACGGTTTCGCTGAAAGACTGATGAGTCAGTTGGCTGGTTAATCAGGATGCTATTTTAGATAAGTGTCATCAGCCAAGAAAAGGACTCATCAGGCTGGCAAACAAAATATGAAAAAAAAAAACCCTCAATGGAGGAATCCTGTCGGAGACGCAGCTGTGAAACAACGTTTCATAAAAGATCAGAGTGGCGGACGTCAGCCCCGCCGCTGTTCCTGTAATTGACTTTGTCAGTGGCCGTGAAGGAGTCAGATTGGTTAGACACTACTTCACATCTGTGACAAAAAAATGTCACTTCCACTTTCAGCAGTTTGGACTCAAGAGGTAAAGAAAAAGGCAGAGTGTTGACCTGAGACAGGGTTTGATAGAGGGGGCGGAGCTACGGGGGGTGCAGCAAAAAGCTTTGCCCTCCCCACTTGCCCTTCAATTTCTCAGTCAATATTAGTATCATTTTTGACAAAGATTAAGGCTGTATTCAGATGGAGACATTTGGTTCATTTCGTAAGAGCTGAAAATGTGCAAGCCAACCCTGACAGGAACCATTCTCTGACCCGTCTTTTGAGGTGGTCTTGGTTAGTTTCCGATCAGACTGAACTTTGGTTCAGTCTGAGG
>NC_050525.1:8715562-8747168 GCF_002922805.2 Oryzias melastigma
AAATGTGCAAGCCAACCCTGACAGGAACCGTTCTCTGACCCGTCTTTTGAGGTGGTCTTGGTTAGTTTCCGATCAGACTGAACTTTGGTTCACTCCGAGGTTCCTCAGTCTGAATATGATCCGTCCCTGGAGTGAAATAACTGGACCAAAACGGCCACCGTAGCCGGTCAATAGTGGACAAACGTGGAGCAGCGATGCAACAGCAAATCACTAAAATGTGGTTGGATGAATGCGGAATCATTAAAACAACTTCTAACCTGAGACACATTGCTTCTCTCTCACTGTTTTCCCAACGATCTATTTGTTATAAGCACCTCCACCGTACAAAATGTTGAACCTGTTCAAAATCGATCCGCAAAAACAAAAAGTTTCAATAAGCGACCTATCTTGACAAGTATTGGTAAAGTGCAGCAAGTCCATCTTGCTCATTTTGCTTTGACCTGCCCCGTAACTGCTGACCAATAACTGAAGAGATCTTTAGTCACATGGTTTTGTTTATAAGTTTTGGTCTGGAACAAAATCTCTGGTAGTCTGCATACAGACCAAACGCAAGGTTCAAGACTTGATCTGGACCAAATTAAGCGGATTCAGCCTGGAGCAAATCATTTTTCCAGTCTGAATACACCCTAAGAAATCAAGTTTCTTTAGGCTATGGTCACAAATAGAACCACCACCGGGCAATGGGGAGGCACCTTCAGAATCTTCAAGATTTAATGAATGTAGACGGCGGCAGTCAGGCGGTTGTCAGGGGTGAAGAATATCCCGCTCTTTACACACCCCCTGGGACTACCAGGCGGACGGTGGCCCTTGATATGGGTGGCAGCCATCCTGAAACATTTACATATCGTCCAATCAGAGCTGCCGGCGATTCGCCCACAAGTTTTATAAAGGTGTCATCCCCGCCTGTCACTGGACTGCCACTGCATGACTTCCTAATGTGCTCCGGTGGTCACTGAATGATGCCAATTTTTAGAAAAAATTGGTCCAGTCGCCTTAAAATTTTAGCTTTTTTGCCAAATTTGGTGACAAACTTGCATATAGGTTGTTGCGCGGTGGCATTTTGGGACATGTGACCGCATTGCGGAGATAACAAAAGCAATATTTTTAAATGGAATCCCAAAGCCCTCAAAATATTATTTCATATTCAAATACATATTTTGATTCTTTCATGTGTAATGGCCTTCATTTGACACCTTCCAAAGTCCTCTACCTCCCCTCCACATAAAATGTAGCTTCCCCACTGGAGGGTTGATTTAAAAAAGCTGCACAAAGCATCTATTCATGCTCTCCACATAATTACATACGTTAAGCAAACATAATTATCTACTAAAATATGAAGTCATCATTATAAAAGATTTAGTGGATTCAAAGGAACTTCTGCTTTATGAATGTGTAATCTTAGAGAATGCTTCACCCCTGATGCAATAGAACCACATCCCAGTTTCTATAACACTTTAGGTCTACAAAGGGGGATATAACTTCACAGTCATGATGTCTTCCAACATCATTAGTTGAAATAAGTTGAAAGTTAAAGATGTATATCTGGCAGCACGGTTATGCAACTCTAAAACCTTGTGCACAAACTTTTTAAGAAATAAATCCCCTCTAATGAAGACGGCGTTTGGAAAAAAAAAAAAAAAAAAAAGGAGAAGTTCCTTAATTAGCTGCTACGTTAAAGTCAGGGCTTTAATTAATTATTACGCAGCCCCATTTCTAAAAGGCACCAGATATGGAAATCATCGTAACGATGGGATTATTATTTTTCCATCTTGTATTTTTTCTTAATTTTGTACATTTTAAAGTTTATTTTCATCTAAAAGACTTTGATTCTGACACAAACTCTGGCTGTTTTGACGCCTCTGGTAAAGTGATGCTCCTGAAGAGTGTAGAGCATAAAGTGGTCTAGTTATCCTGCAGTGTTGCAGCAGCTGCATGTATGACTGACAGACTGTTCAGGGGGGAGCAGGCTTTTGCAGGCTGATGGGAATAAATGCGTGTGGGGCCCTGCGGGCTGAGTTAGCGCACACGGCATATACTGATAGAGTGGACTGGCACTGATCCAAGGTTGATGCTCTGAACTGGTCTGACAGGTGAAGGATTACAAGATTGGTCCAGGAGGAGATGTACTGGTGGTCTCCTCTGGCTTTTGCCTGCTGCTAACTGGATGGGGGGGTGCTGCAGGCAGAAGAGCAGCACAGAGAGCTGCTGGGCGGCAGCAGATGATGGTGCTTCACGAGCTGACAGAATGATGGCGAACAGACCTAAGTGTGGAAGGGTAATTATGCAAGCTTAAGTTCGGCGTGCAAATGTGTTCCATTCAGTGACGGATCTGTCTTTCCATGTGGCAAGTTGCTTCATCCTTGCAGTGCTCCCATTCGATATCTCAAGACGTTTAATTTGATTAATTCCTCTGCACATGTGCGGCAGGGCCCACAGTTCATTCTCAGTTAAAGAAATAGCTCTAAGATGGTAACGGGGGGGTTGAGGAGAGGCTAAGTAAGATCCCAGTGAAGAATCATCCATTACGCTGATGAATGCATTAAAAATGAAATGGCGTTATGTCCTTGACGTGATGTATTTTCAACAGGATGTCTGGGAAACGCCTCAGACAGTGAGGGATGAAGCTGGCGTTGAAGCCAACAGCCTCAGGTGTTATTGCACAGAGTGCTCTGAAAGGTTGTAAAGCCAGAAAACATTTCACTTAAAGGTTATTTAAGTCAAAGTCACACGAGCGACATGAGTCAGTGCCGCGAAAGCGCCGCTTTTCTGTGATGAATGAATGGCTTTTCCCAATAAATACAAATAAATTAAACTGCAACATCATTTGGAATCTAAGGCAGAATTCAAAGTGTTTGGCATCGTTTATAGTAATTAGCAGCTTAACTGAAAGTTTGTGAATTCATTTATTTACATTAATAAACAGCCAAAATAAACATCATTAAGTAAAGAATCACAAATCTGTTGTTTTTCTTGACCATTTTACAGCTTTTATGGTCAGAAAATCTTTATGAGATTTTCAAATGAGCAAATCACAGAGGATCAACAATACAGTGAGATCATCTTTGCCAGATTATGCTCTGCACCATTGAGCCAACACCCAGTAATACACAGAGCTGCTTTAACGGAAACCTGGGGAAAATTGATTCAGCTTCAGCTTGTTTATTTATGATTTTTCTCTGAGCATTGCAAAGAATGTCTTCGGCCTAAAAGTGCTGCAGTTTTTAATTCTTCATAAAAAATTGCTTTCTGGTTTCTAATTCTCTGATCTACAGAAATATGGGCTCCAAATTGTTTGGACTAAAAACTCATAGAACTTAGCCCACAATAAGGATCAGCAGTTATTTTTGCTCTTCATGGTGAGTGGTGAGTTCAGGTTCTCAGAGGGCGATCAGTCGATTACATCCAGAAGCCAGAAGACAACGGTCACTAATACCAGGAGCAAACAGCTTATAAATTCATGACGCTGTAATATTTATACAGTTTGAAGTGCTTTTCTTATATGAAAACCATGCTTTTTTGGTGTTTTTGGTGTGGCATTTTTCTGAACATGTTTAAAGAAAATTAAGAGTAAAATAGCATTTCTGAGTATTTCTTTATTCACGCTGTTGGGAATCAGAAGATGACGTAGAAATGACGTTGGAAAAAGAGCTTATTTGTTACGTAGAAAATACACTGCTTCCTGCTTTGCTCCATTCTGTTGCATCAATTTGCAGATAAATAGATCCATAAACGTCTTAATTTTCCTCATCTGAGCTGGTATCTGGATCAAACTGTACAGTTGGATAGCTCTGATATTGCTCATCCTTTTTGTTTCAACTGAAATGCTAGTTTGATGGGTGATCAGCTGTGGGCTAGCAGAGAGCTGTAAACGGATAACTCATTAATGGGTGATGACAAAGGGGGGTGGGGTTGCTCTTTGTTACAGGTTCTGTATACAACTAAAAAAAACAATGTCCTAGATAATGACAGTTTCTTTCAATTTTGGTTAAAACCCTCAAATCACTTTCACAAACACACTTTCTTACCCTTCTTGTTTTTGGTGAAAACTGGTGATTAAGCTCATTGTTTGTCCCCTTTGAGAGGGTTATGTCATCAAAATACTCTCTGAAAGCTCACTGCAGGATATAATTGTTGAAGATCAGTAAAATGTTAAACCATCCTCTTTTTAGAATGCCAGCTCACTTAGAATTGTTCCCGCCGACTCCCTCAACCTCTGATAGTTTGACAGACCTGTCA
This sequence comes from Oryzias melastigma, assembly GCF_002922805.2. Lineage (NCBI taxonomy): Eukaryota > Metazoa > Chordata > Actinopteri > Beloniformes > Adrianichthyidae > Oryzias > Oryzias melastigma. Next base: position 8,719,799 of record NC_050525.1, read on the forward strand.
TTAGTATAAAAAGAGCTGTAACTTTGCTGGAAAAACAGCTGGCAAGGTCGGTAAAGCTTTGCTAGACTGAACTGAACGCTGAAATTAGAGCACCTGTCATAATGTCAGTGTTATTTTTTTTTTTTTTTTTTTAAGATCCACTCTGATAATAATGGTGTTTTTGGTGTTTCTAACACGTTATTTTTCTCATATGTGAATAAAATTAAGATATAATGTACACTTCTGAGTATTTATTTATTCAAATTGTTGTGAAAAAGATCATATTTGTAGAGTAGAAAACATGCTAGTTGAGCGACTAGCTCTCTGCTCCACTCCATTCAGATGTATCCTCTCGTAGTCAAGTGTGAGGAGCTGTAAGCTAGTGGGAGAGCATGTAAACAGAGCGTTCAGTTATGGAGAATGGGAAAGGGGGGCGGGGTTGTTCCACAGCAACTGTCCCGCCCACAACCCAGAGAAAATGTTTTAATGAACTCCTGCTGCTCTGCAGAAACTATGTCCTAGAGAACAACACAGGTTTTTAAATTTTGGCTAAAATGATCATAATCATAAATATAAATCAGAGTGGGACTTAAATGCCCACTTTTGAAAACTGCAAAAATCACTGTAAAGAAAAATCTCTAAAATATAGATACAGAGATAATTCAAATAAATACAGTATGTGTACTTTGAGTTTCATTTTGATTGTGTTTTTATTTTATTTTTTTACATAGCAATGAAAAGGAATTGAATTGCTTCCGCAACCAGCTCCTAGTGGTAAACCAAAGAACTGCAGGATTTTTCAGTTCTAGCCTTAACGTAAGAAGCATAAACAAATTCCCAGAGCCATATAACAACAAACTAAGAAGGATGGTGGGTGCAAAAGTATAAAAATTCACATCAGAATGAAAAGTCCAATATCTTTGAGGCCTGGACACCCACATTGAATCTATCCTTACATTGGGACAGGAAGTAGTTTGACAAAAGGAACCAGGAAGTCAAAGTGAAGCAGGAGAGAATATATCAAGATAGCAAATCTCGCAGTGATGATATTGTTGCATCCTGAGAAGAACCCAACCATCTCAAGTCACTGCGCATGAGCCCTTAAGGTTGATAATAGAAGATTAGGAGGAGGATGAAGGTGATATTTGTAGAAAAAACAACAGAGGTGTGAGTACAACCCCCTTTTCCACTGCTGGACAACATGCTTGCACTCATATCAAACATATTTTGGAATCAGAGGAAACCCATGTATGCACAGGGAGAATATTTAAACTCCAAACAGGAAGGATCCAACTGAAATTCAAACCAGGACCTTCTTGCAAAACCGTTTGATGCCATCTAAGAACCACAGAACTAAAACTCTGAGAAAGCCCCCATCCTCCACTATAGTGCTCTGCCGAACCACCAACTGAATCAAATGGAAGGGATTAGTGAGACTGCTTGGAGGAAAAGATATGAGAAGTTCTCTACTTTTAAATATTTCTTGACTTAGATGGGATTTAGATTTATTAAATGATACAGAGGCTAAATATATATATTTAGAGATTTCTGCTTCCTGCTGTTCAAACCACACAATTGGTTGGATGTTAACATGAAACTAAAATTGAAGCAGTAATTTATGCATGAAGTAACCTTTAAATCCTAGCTAATATTCCTCAGCAGACTCATCATCCTGCTTTCCTCCAACAATATATTGATAATGTTATGCAGCAGGCATTATGTAGCATATTGTCTTCTACCAACGGGTGCCTTGTATCATTCACGGCCTTTACAATGTGACTGATTTCTCTTTGTGTGCTTCTTTATGCAGTCCTCCATTTGCCTGTTTGGAGCAGATAATATGCAGAGAAGCTGGAGTGGGGATGTGGAGCAGTGGAGAGGAGGGTTTTTCCTGTGGATTGCAATGGTGGCAAGAAGCTAAATTATGCATTTCTAAAAAGTTGAGCAGCAGTTTTGTTTTTCAAGTAATGCAGATAAAGTTTTTTTTTAAACAGAATTAAAAAAATATGCCTGTTTTAAGTTGAGGGGAAAGTAATCTCAATCTTTCCATGACTGTAGTCAGTCTTTAAATAATGAATAAACTAATAAATATACTAGAAAAATGGTAGAAATTAAATTCACTCTGTGCTGTGATTTAAAGGTGAGGTTAAATTTTCTTTCAGTCCTGTTAATTTATGGCCATTGTATGGCTCTATGTTAGATTGATGTTACAAGGGCTAAATGGCTGGGACTGCCGACAAAGTGCCTCAGAATAGATTAAATATTTTTTTCAGTTTTGTTTATTTCACTTATTGAAGCTACAACAGAGCAAAAAAGTATCTCAGTTACTGCTTCTGCAAGTCGTCCCATCCAAAACAATGACCCCATTTTGGATGGGATAACTTGCAGAAGGGTTTATTATTGATACACTTTAAATGTGAGACAGAATTTAAAAAAAAAATTCAGGAAATACCACAGTAGGATGTTTAAAGAAAATAAGAGTTTAAGGAAAAATTTGGCCTCTCACAGACCTGTTACTTATTTTAAGTGTTTCTATCCTCCACTGGTTACCTTTATTAATGACACTGGTTTGAACTGGTCATCTGTATAAAAGACACCCGTCCACACCTTTGAACAGACAGACCGTAACTTCTCCACCATGAATAAGACCAAAGAGCTGTCAAAGGACCCCAAGGACAAGATTGTTCACCTGAGCAAGACTGGGATGAACAATAAGCAAGGAGCTTGACGAGAAGAGATAATCTGTTTGAGAATTATTAGAAAATTGAAGAAATATAAAATCACTGACTATCTCCCTCCACCTGGAGCTTCATGGAAGATCTCACCTGATAGAAACACGTGATCTTGAGAACAATGAGGAAATAGCCCAGAACTACATGACGTAACTAGTCAAAGACCTGAAGAGATCTGGAACCATAGTAACAAAGGTTACTATAGTAACATACAATGACATCATGTATTCAAATCTTGCAGTTCTCTAAAGGTCCCCCTGTTCAAACCAGCACATATCCAGACTCTCAAAAGTTCTCCAAAGACCATCTGAATGATCCAAGAAGGATTGGTAGAAGGTCATCTGGTCAGATGAAACCAAAATGGAAGTTTTTGGTAGAAATGCCACTCGCCATGTTTGGAGGATAAAGAATGCTGAGCTCCATCCCAAGAACACCATACCCACTGTGAAGCATGGGGGTGGAAACATCATGATTACGGACAGCTTCTGTGCAAAGTGGACAGGACGACTGATACATATCAAGAAAAGGATCAATGGGATTTTAGGTAAACATATCCTTTCATTAGTGAGACAATTGAAGCTTAAACATCATTGGATCCACCAGAATGACAATGTTCCCAAACACGTCGCCATGGCACCGAAGAAATAGCTTCATAAAAAGCATTTCAAGGTTCTGGAATTGGTCTGGATGTCAACCTAATAGTAATAATAGAGTTAGAAGCTGGTGTTGCCAAACAACAACAACCCCAAATATCACAGCTCTAGAGGAGATCTGCATGGATGAATGGACCAAAAAGGAGAGCTACCAAGTGAACAGTAAACCTTTGACCTCTGTCACTGATAACCAGGGTTACAATACAAAGTATTTAAGTGAACTTCTTGACCAAATAATAATTTTCTGTCTTTTTTTTTTCACAATCAGTCTCTCACAGTTGAAATGTGTTTACGGTGAACATTAAAGACCAAACTCCGCTTTGAGGTGGGACTACTTGCAGAATCAGTGATACTGTTTTTGTATTCAAATCCCCACTCAGGATAATAATAACCAACATCCCTTAATGAAGCTTTTGTCTTCAAATCAATTCAACAAATTACATCTTTTTAAACAATACTTATAAACAAACAAATAAAAATTTCAAAGTAAAAGCCACAAAAAGTGATACGTATAAAGACTTTTGTTTAGTTAGAACACAAGTTACATTTAAAGCTGCATCCTTGGTTTAATCAAGAGTTGGAGTTCAACCAAAGACCCTCATCAACTCCTTCAGACCCACAATGTCCTCTATGTTGGCATCTAAAGGGTCCCCATCAGCTTGACACTGTTTGCACTGTTCGCGACAGGCGGGCTCCCCTCCATGTAATAATGACTGCTCAGTTCCTCTCTGGAGCAGCATTGCCATCACTGGAGGGCTTTTACACCACCGGGGTAATCAGGAGGGCCCACAACATAATTACAGACAGACAGTACACACCCACAGCACAAACGCCTCACACTCCTGCTGCTGAAAAATCACCACAGGAGTTTTAAATCAAGGACACGACTCACAAACAGCTTCTGCCCACAGGCCAGCAGATTCTTAAACAGCAAAATTAACACTGTCCTTCTCACCGCACTCCATCACTCTGACCCTCAACAGATCTGTGCAATCAATATTCATCTGTTAGAGCTCCTCACTCTACAACCCTAGATTTATATTCAGTATTTCAACACAGCAAAAATGACTTAACCTTTAAAAGTCACTTAGTGTTTCCCTTAATGTAAACATTTGTTATTGAACGTCTACTGAACCGACGGTGCATTCAGAACCGTTTTCCATTGGGAAAAATATATATAAAATAAAACATGAAACCGACTCGTAATCCTATCATGTGCACACAACCAGCATGAAGGCCACGAGCTGCCTGCAGAACCTCCAGTAAATAAAAAAAAGACTTAAGCCTCACAGCAAAACAAATCAATAACAGCCAGAGTTTGTTACACAAATTAAAACTTAATCTACAACAACTTATTTCAAATCTGCTTCAAGAAAAAAGTTTTAACATAACGTGTCCCAAACAAATGCTTTTTCACAGCAGTTTAAAAGAAGACCTTTAAACACGTAACGGAAATGTTGTCATACATCAATTATCAAAATACATTTGTAAAAAACTGAATGGAAATAGTAATTTATGATGCACTTAAAACAGTCCTCCAGTCTATCAGATTTTCTCAACTGTAAAGTTATAAACTTAACAATTTATTGAAAGTCATATTTCATCTGTGTCAAAATTAGAAATGGTGATCTCTAAACCAGGATTGGTCCTAATGCTGAATCCCAAAATGCAAAATACTCTAGATGCAAGGAAGAACAACGGTTTAGTTATTTTTTCCCAAACAGACAGAAGGGACCAGATCTTCCTCACAGAAGGGGGGCAGCACTCAACCGATTCTCAGTGAGATTCAGCTGGGAACTGGCTGAAGCACCAACATTTTTCAGGGGGGGTTGGATCCGGTATGAGCGGGGATCCTCTCACAGTCCAGAGAAGGGAGGCTGACAGATGGCCAGTCTCAGAAACCTGTCATGAAGTTCCAAGCCCTCCTCCTCCTCAGACATTTCTTGGAAACCTGGGTTTTTCTCACCAGACAGACAGATGTATTAGCAGGGACCAGGCAGGGGTATTACCAGGGCAGATCAAAACAGGAACAGGTGAGCAGAGCAGGATTTGAGCCACAGACTGGAGAGCTGCAGAGAAACAACTACTGGTGGTAAGCAGAGCAATACAGGTAAAGTTAAAAGTTAAAGTCCTATTAGTTGTGTGTTGAAATTAGTTCTCCACATTTGACCTGTCCACTCGGAGACATCAGCATAGTCCTGGAACTGATGAAACACAGTGGACCAATAACAACAGATATATACCTTAACCATTTTACATCAGACATGATGCTGGTGACATCTAAATAGCACGCGCTCTTCTCTTCATGCGATCAATGAGAATCAGCTGATTCTGACAAGGGAAAAGTAGCTTTTCATTTCAACCTTGCACCGATGAATAATGGAGCAAAGCCACTTTTCTCTTTCATCCTTCACCTTTTCAACAGAATCAGCGCATTTACATTGTGTGTATAAACATTCACTACTGTAAAGTGTTTCATATCAGTGAAACAGCTGCTTTTTCCCTTTAGAACCCACTGAAATTGCATTAATTGTATCAACGGTTGAAGAGTTACGGTAGTCAAAAGAATGGCAACTCTGGAGCTAAAGCTCTGGTGATAAAGGGTTAAACTGTCTCTGACTGGATACACTTTTCATTGGACTTCAAGTTTCTTTCTTTCTCCAGATAATGCAATCTCAATTTCCAAAGAAAGATAATGTACACATGCAAAGGCTTCCTCATTGCTACAGTGAAACATAAACTTTCTAGTATTTAACTTTTTCACCATTTTTCTAAATTTTGGACCGTCAATCCTCATTCCCACTGAGCGGTCTGGTACTGGAGGAGGATTACAGTACAGTCCAGTTAACTCTGGTGAGTATTTCCACTCACTTAAGCCTCGATCACTTCCACTGAGCGGTTTGTTTTCACAGCACTTGTGTGGTGTAGACCGCAAGTGTCATTGCAGTGCTATGACTAGAAAAGCAACATCAATGGAAGTCATCCAGCAGCTCGTCTTTTTCTTGCTTTACGGTTTGTATATCGTGTAAAACAGAAATGTTTGAAAGAAGATTGCGACCGGCTAAAAATAATACCACCGTAAAAAGGAAAACGGAAAGGCTAGCTTAGAGCTATATTGGTGGTTTCTAATGTCATCATCACTTTCTGGCAATCAATGGGTGTCTACAGCGACTCTGTCATGTTCTATTTTTCTATGGACCTACAACAGATGGGGGCCCTCAACAGGTATGGGTCGGAACTGTTTAATGTAGGGGTCTCAAACTGGCAGCACGTGGGCCATTTGCAGCCCCTGCCTTAATATGAAAGTTTAATGTTGGTGTGGCTAACAAGTTTTGCATGAATGGCACTTTTCCAGGGTTGTGTGCGGAGCTGACCAACCAATCATGGTGGTGTATATGGCAAACCAATCAATCAGGTGGGGTATTTGGCTCTTGGAGGCGGGATATTGAATAGGCTTGAGTCAGCGGAAAATTTAGGGCAGCTTCAGCCAGACTCTGCCTTTAGCGGCCCCCAAGGTAAAATGAGTTTGAGGCCCCTGGTTTAACAGGTCTATTTTACATTGGTAACGTTCAAAATACCGACTGCACCCTATCAGACTGTTCAGTGGAAACCCGGCTTTAGTTCACTCCAGTTTATAGTAGTAACCATTGAAAATGATGAAATATGTCGGTCTGTGTGACTTTTTCCTTCCTCTCCTTTCTCTAGTCGGCTGTGCCAGAGTCTTCAGTTCGCTGTCTGCAGTCTACTTGAGGCCGGTCCCTGAGGGACATATCCATCCAGCTCTCTTGGCACCTCCACTGAGTGCTTAAAGTGATGTGCATCTGCAAGATGAGCCAAGTTAAGTGATGATGTGTACAATACAAACTCTTAAGGTCTCAGCTTTAAGTTTTTCAGACAATTCCAAGTAATTACCGAGAGACTTTTGCTCCCAGCAGAGAATTGTTAAACTTTCTTGTTTTAAAGACGTCCAAGGGCAGCACTTCTTCTGTTGCACAAACAAGGGGTGAAGGCCACAAGAGAACACACTTTTACCATTGATTACTGTTAGATACCATGATGGAATACTTTGAAAGTCTACTGCATAACTCTCCTTATTTAATGACTAAGGAAAATCTACCGTCTTTGAGTGTTTGTGGAGGCTGGCCTAATAATTGCCTGTCACTTTCAGTCTCAGCCCTTTATAGAAATGTGTGCATGCATTATTTCTCTCGTCCACAGAGAAATCACGTGTCACATTAAAGGATGACAGCAAATAAACGAGCTTTATTTCTTTACACAGCAGAATTCAGAGCATGTTTCAGTCATAAGTTAACACAGCACTGGTCCAGCCATTATGAGACAGTGCTTGTCTTTTCCACTCAGTGTGCCTTTCCCACGCAGGGCCTCATCTCCCCAGTCTCTGATAAAAGCTTCTGCCTTTTCTAAACTGTGAATTTACCAGCGCTTTCCTTGATCTTTAAGCAGCTTTAATTTGCTTTCATCCTGGCAGGCAAATGTGTTTCTGATGTCTGCTCAGACAAAGGAATTCATGGTGGCCATAAGAAACAAGCTGAAGATCAGCATGCTGTAGCAGAACGCCCAAACGAAAACCTTAGACACACTGCTCTTATGGGTGGATATGGGCTGTCTGCAAGTGAAAAATGATCAAACCTGTGTAGGCGACCTGCACAAAATTTAAAGATTGTAGACCAGTTGGTGAGCCCGTAAAGTGAACAAAGTTTTTTTTTCTAAGAGCACAGTGTGGGTGACAGGTCGTAGAGAACACTTCAACAACACGCAAGGACAGATAAGGGCGAAGTAGGTGAGATGCAGGCACATCTACAGATTTTACATGTTTTGATCCCCCTCAAACCCAGCACACTGCATATTGAGCCTGTTAGAATGATTCAAGTGATAAGTGTGCACTCTTTGAGTGCAGTCTGACTGTTAGAAATGAGAAAATTAGACCATCAGTGTAGTTTGAGTGGACATCCTATAGGCGTTCTATGGGCACTTATGTATCACCAGCAATAAGGAGCCAGTGCTCGTACTTCACTAACAATTAAAGAGTGGCGCTAGGAACCGTTCAACAGCATCACCTGGACGTCATAACTGTGTGCAACTGATAGTAGCCTTACGAATACTTTATGATGCACTTACCACAAATGAAAGTTGTATACATGTAGCATGTTTTTGAAGCATTTTTCTGATGATGGAAGAGATTTATAAATATATTTGACACACGTTTTTTGGATTTTGGCTCAAAACGGCCTAATCATGCAAAAGGACCACTGGGAATGCTTTTACAATAGATCAAAAGATGATTCTAATAGAACTTTAACCTCGAGTACAGGTCCGGTGTGGCCGGCGGACCAGTCTGGCTACTGCATATGTCTCACATGCAGCCACAGGCTCTGCTGCCGACCTCGCGAGACTCTGGACCTCTCTGATCCGCCTCTCATCTCCATGGTGTTAGATGACCGATATGGCGCTCTGCCACACACGTTGTGACCCCGTGTCAGTGGAAATTATGCTATGTTTACACCACGGTGAAAACATAGCAGAAAATATTTTGAAAAATGTACCGGATGCACTTCACACTTCCTCGTATGATTTCAGGTTTAGGTAGTTAATAGCCCCAACTTCACCAAAAAATGCTCCGGCTTGCTCCGGTGTCGGGCAAAAATTTGAAGTCGATAGAAAAAGGATTTGGGACGTCGGAGAAGCTGGACCGGAGAGACTGGACCAGACTAGATGCAGAGTGGGGCCGGCGAAAGACCATGGTCTACATGTGTGGATATCATATTTTGGGTTACATTACCAGAGTAGTTGGCTCTGCTTAACTAGGGTCCTGTGACTGCCTGTGTAGAGGGTTAACTCAATTATCTAAAAAGGTTAAGATGCAGCTGCTCATGTCTACAACTCTCCAGTGACCCAGACAACCCAAAACCTTACAGTACATAAGTAGAAATTTGCTTTAAGCAGCAAGATAACGTCCCCAAAAATATTCTTAACACAACATCTGAACAGAACAGGACTGTCCCTGCAGCTGCTGCAGCCAATGAGCTCTAGCCAAACAAAAATGACATTAAAATGTGTGATATCAGCATTTGTAAAAGCAGTCTAGCTTCTGGGTTTAGTTAAGAGACGGACCGACAACCGGTCGTACATGGATGTCCAGGGGGATTACAAACCCGCCATCAGCAGCACTGGCGATATCATTTATAACTCTAAGCATGCTCGGAGGAGTGCACGAGTGTTGTAAAACCGACCTCTGTAAAAGATGGAATCATTTTTTACAAACAGTAAATCTTCCTCTACAAAGCTGGGAAACGCTGCATTTAAGGGAAGTTCTGATAATTTAGGTGCCTCTCTATTTTCAATTTCAAATCCAATTACTTTTCTTAAATTAATGTAGCATTTTTACAGCTAGAGGAAACCAAGAAACCGATAGAATCATGTTGACTTTATTCCAACAGATCTGCACTGTAAATCCTGGCCTCATGGAGCCTATTTCATTTACAACAAAGGAATTGCCCCTTTTTATATTCCCTGTTCTTCCTTGATTTAATTACAGAGTATGACAGGGGAATACAGCAAAACCCTGTGGGTTTTACAACCGACCTGCATTTACAACCCCATCTGACAGGGAAGAGTATCTGCAGCAAAATGGAACTTGGAAATATTGCAGCCTTTCTTTCTCACATCTTTGACAGCAAGGTTGCTTTTCCCATTTCTTTTCCATTCCCAAAACGCATGTTCCTGCTCCTCCAGCTGCTTTCTGCCTGATTCCTTTGCTCTTTTTTGCTTTTGCTGATTGCAGCTGAAATAAATTTCCAATCTTCAAAAAATATAAAAAACTCACACAGACATTACTTTTGGGAAATCTTTACTGAAATGATCCATAAAAGAGCCTAAATTTAGGAATGTTTAGAATCAGATAAGTGCAAAGTGCATGTTTATGAGTTAACATTAAGTATTTTACAGGTTTTATTAGACAGGTATTTATAGTGAATGTGGGGTTATGTTGATCTATTTTAGTTAAAGCTGCCAAAGCTTTCCCATTGAGTGTTTTTAGAGGACTACATAGTGTCCAATGACACAGCAGTCCTATAAAAACAGAACAATAATAGAACTTTTTCTTCTTCTTTCATTTTCGGCGTATCCTTCTCGGGGTCGCCACAGCGTAACAGCACCCACTGTTTTGCATCAGTGATTTGTCAGAGTTTTTACGCCGGATGCCCTTCCTGACACAACCCTGTACTTGAGGGGCACAGGGACCCAGTTAGGCAGCAGCGTCAAGGGTCTTGCCTGAGGACCCAATCTGGGTGGGGATCAGTGGACAACCCTGGGAATCGAACCCAGGGCTCCTGCACCTAGCCCACTGAGCCACCCAGCTGCTAAAACATTAATAGAACAAAACCAAGAAAGCCTGTTTGGCAGCTAAAAGTAACACTTTTGAAAGTTTGCATTCAGGGTCACTGTCTAACATATCGAAGATTCAAGATATTTAAACTTTTCACTATCGTAACTCTTCAACCATGTATGCAATTAAAGTGATTTCAGCAGATTTTAAAGCGGAGAAAAGCAGCTCTGAACTGATATGCAACACTTTTTACTGAAAAGTTTATGCAATCCATGGTGATTGCGTGAACGTTCAAAGATTTATGCTACGTCAAAGAACGTGTGTTATTTAGGTGTAGCTGGTGAGAACTCCAGTGTTAAATGGTTAAGACATTTAATGCAACAAAGCTGATAGCCACTTTGTTTACAAATATATTCTTTAATTATGTTTTTGTGACTATAATGCCATTCATTTTTAAAAAAGTAGCTTTAAACATTTACAATAGTTGAATTCTAAAATATTTTTCTATATAAAAAAATCAACAATACAATCTGTATCAAATCAAATGCTCCTTTTGCAGCTCCTGTTGGTCACTTTTTCCTTCATAATGAACATTGGTGTAAATTCAAATGTTTATACAAAAGTATACATAAAACTGCAGTTAATTATTTGAAGAATGCTGCATCATAACAGCAAATAAGCACCGTTGTGCAGCAGAAGATAACAATATGTGATTTTTATGTATTTTAATAATAGTAGATTAAAGCTTTTGCCATTATTTTGCTCAGTTATCTGACATATTAAATATCTAAACATAAATGAAAATAACTTAGAGCAAATGAAACAAAACAAAAGAAAAAACAGGATTTATTTAAATTATTTGCATTTTTTTTCAAAACTTAAGAGCCACAGCGGAGGGACAGAAGAGCCACATGTGGCTACACAGCCTCAGGTTGCAGACCGCTGACCTAGAAACATATGGGAGGAGCTACCACCAAATGTTTTTAGCATGATCACTGCATGGAGCAGTATCTCCATTGACAATGCACGGGAGACGCAAATGATGTTGAGAGATCAGGTTTATTTACTTTGAAGAGCTGTAAAAAAACATTGACAATCATGTCTCTCTGTCTGGGTTCATGAGATCATTCAGACAGTGTGAGGAGCTTCACCATCTACCACAGCACTCCAAACAATACTGGAATCAGTTAATATGACTCACTTTTTAACCATAGCAAACAGAACAGTCTAAAAGTCCAAATTTGTAGCTAAACAAGGACCCAAAAATCCTGAACTGTAGTGATTAAATAACAAAAACTTTGATACATTTGAAATTCTCTCATGAATACACATGAGTCATTAACACATTTGAATAGCTTCTGTCTAATAGCTATAAATATGTCTTTGAACAATCCGGTGACTTTTCTTAGCTCAGAAAGCATTTAAACAATTGCAAAGGAAAGATTAGAGGATTTACATATGTATCATCTGAATCATCATCCTCTTTGTGGGATTACTGACAAATCAGATGCTGCAAACTGAACCAACTTATCAATCAAATCTACAGACTTTTTGAGAAGCTTTTCTTAAAAAAAAAAAAAAAACTATGTCTCTGTAGCAAAAATTCTGATTAATGAACCAACGAAATCTAACACAGGGGAGACGGGGATTGGTGTCACACACTGCAGATGGGATGCTGTTAAGAGCTTCTGGGCAACATTAAGATCACTGCTCTGCCGCTTCCAGGCAGGCAACAATATAACAAGCTGGTGGCGCACGTCTTATCTCCACCTGGGACATCTCTCATCTGCTGATGCTAAAGCTGCCACAGATACCTTAAAGAAAGCTCTGATTTACCATCTGCACTGCTGCTGTCGGCTGTGTCTGTGTGCAAGCTCCTTTTTTTATTTCATTGGCCCTATCCTGAGACTCTCACGCCAATGCAAAACACTGAATCTTGCCAAAGATTGGAAAGCTCTGAGTTGTTTTAAAAAATGATGGAGATCTATAACTGATGGACAGCACTGAAATTTAAATCAATATGCATTCTAATAAAAGACTCCTTGAATTCAGGTTTTACTCCTCAGTTTGGGGTTACGGCCAACAAATGCACTTCCTTTACAGGTTCTGTATTCAGGTTTTATTGACCACAGTAAATCTAACTCACTTTAATGGAAAGGACAAAAAAAACCTATTCAGAGCATCCTAGTTTATTGTATTATACAATTGAAAGCTTAAAGGAGACCATCCATCCATCCATCCATCCTCAGAAACCACTGAATCCCTTTTGGGGTCACAAGGCTGCTGGAGCCTATCTCCTTCACCCAACAGTATCAGGGACAGGCTGACAGTCTGTTACAGAAGACGCATGTTTTGGTTTGTGGGGGGAAACTGGAGTGTCCAGAGAAATCCCACACAACCATGAGGATAACATGGAAACTCCACACAGAAGAGGCTCAGTCTGGATCAGAACCAGGATCTTCTCGCTGTGAGGCAAGAGCGTTAACCACTACTCCATCGTGCAGCCAATCATAACTTATCCCAAAAATTAACAGTAATCGTGTTCCAAACATTAAAATGTGGGTTTCCAAAGTTTCTGAGTTACTTTTTTTGGGTAATTTCTTTTTCTTTTTTAAGAAAATAATATTTTTATTTTCTTTTGTAGCTTTTCTTTTTTTGTAAAGAAACCCTGAGCCCTGAAATTTGAAAACACTTATCGTCAATATGCCAAGGAGGTCAATAAGATGGTATAACAACGAGAGTGTTGGTTCACCTGGTGAAGTGTGTAAGTGCGTCTGTTGTGCTGTAAAAAAACAAAAAAACCAATTTCTTTGATTTATCAATATGTACAAATTGTTGTCCATGAAACACAAAAATATATTTATTACCAAAAAAATGTATGAAAGCATTTTTAAGCTTGTATGGAAGTTTTTCTGTTCCATGATATTCTGAATCTTTTAAACATTGAATTTTTTCTTTGAATTTTTAAACCTTTTACTTTTCAAATAGCAAAATTTGATGCACAGAAATATTATTTTCTATCTTAAATATTTCAGTGTTTTTGATTTTGAGATTCACCATTTCAATGGCCCAGAAATTCGATGGAAAAAAATTGTTTTGCATGGTTTTGTTTGTTTAGAACAGTGGTTTTCAACCTTGGTCCTGATTATCTACTGGCCTGCTTCAGTAGCTACTGCTCACCTGGATCAGGTGTGCTCAGTCAATCAGAAACTAGGCTCACTCAATGCAGCTAATCAGCAATAACTGCAAAACAAGCAGTACAGTTACTCACAAGAAACAGGGTTGGAGATACCTGGTTTAGAAGTCATTATGGAGCTGAATTTGGCAGAAAGCTGCTTCTCGAATCTGGTAGTCTGCTTGAAAAGTTGATTATGGACCTACAACAGTGTAAATGTATGAAAGTACAGTGAGGGGGGAAATGTGCTGTAATGATGATTTTCATTTACTTTAGAAATATAAAGGTGAATTCATAGTGTTTTTTTTAACAGGAGCTGTAATTATTAAGCACAAAACAGCAGCTTTTCTCCATTACATAGGACAATATTATTATTTTTAACTGTTTTTTGCACAAAGAAACAGATCTACAGTTGCTTTTGTGTTTTAGTTTGTAAAGCTAATGTTCCGAAGTGGCCTGAATGTTTTCTAGTTACTTGCAGGGTTCACAGAACTGCAATAGTTTTACCTGAAGCTGAGGAACAATTGCCTATGTTTGTGGGCATTGAGAGGCCAGCAGGTCCCATCTCTGCACGGAAAGCCAATAAAAAGACAGCAAGCGTGAAGTGAGAGTTTGATCGTGGTTGCATTAGGAAGCAAAGGACACCTGGCCTAAATAAAAGGTGCTGCGACACCTTCAAGTGCTTGAGATTGGGAGCTTTACAAATATAAAACCTTCTATTAAATAGAGATGGGATTCTATTTTTTTGCTTTGTCATATAAATACAGTCACAAACGAGAGATATCTAAATCAGACAAAATGATCAAAGTTTTCAAAGGTTGGAGCATTTATTATAACACGAGTCTTTGGGAGTCTCAGGGAGAATCTTCCCACTTTCTTTCACATGACATGGATGTAACAGAATATCCTAACAGTCGTCCAGCTATTCGCATTAATCTTCAAATATTTATAACTGAGGTGGCTGTGAGCTGCAGTGATTCACTGGATTAGACGCACAGGCTGAGGAACAGTTGAGCTGCGATCGAACGATTTAACCTCGGTTCATCTTTATTCATGTAATACAATTTAAGCCCATTAATTAAATCTTTGAGTCCATAAAAACTCCAGTAAAAACTTTGAAATGAAGCAGAGCTTTGTAATAATGGTCCAAAATTGGGGCTTTTTTTGGGTGTTTGAGTGTAAGATAATGATATGGGAGCTAAAAGAGTGAATTATCAATTTGCTAACTGATCTAGGTCTAAGTCCTCAACTCATAGAATAAAATAGCAAATGCAAATGGTTGAAATGACTTTTCTGTAAGCATGTGCTTCCCTCTAGACAGGCTTTGGCTGCTTCTAGTCCAGGGAGGCATTTGGAAATGTCATACCAAGTGGAGGCTTCCGGTCAGACACTGAACTCTGGAGAGGATTTCGCTGTAGGCTGAGAACTCAAGCCTTGGAAAACAGCTGGAATGAAGAAGCTCCACCAAGGGTCTGATTTACTTAAGATTTGCATGATTAAAAACATGTTCAAACTTGGGAGTGCGTGCAAACTCATGTTGCATTAATGTGCAAACCAGATGCATATTGAACTGTGTGTTAAATGGAAAAAATAATGAAGTTGTTAAACATAAATAAAAGGTTGCAGCAAAAGATTTGCAACTATGCCACACGTGCTTGAAATACAGACGTTAACTGACACTACTTTGTGCAGAAACAGCTCCAGATACTGTTGCAACAAGGAAGAGAAAATAGCAAGACGAGTAACAGAGAGAACGCATCTTTTCTACCCGTGTTTTGGAACGCCAGAGGCAAAGATTATTAAGACGTATCGCCTGTTCACTGTTACAATCTGAATGAGTACAGGCGTGATTTGTTTTATTTTCTCTTTATTGCAGTATTGCACTTCTAAACTTGGATGCATCTCTTTTGCAGGTTATGTACATTCTGTCCATCTTCTGCAGCACTGGGATCTTTCCTACTTTCCTTTTTTTTTCCACAAATACCCACAATAATTTATTTCAATGCGTCTATTTATACATGTAGTTTCTTCAAATTTCAGTTTTCAAGCTCCCCTTCTAAACTCATCAAGCCCACACTGAATCCTCATTTAAATACTGTTGTGTGTACCCGTTATCAATTGTGCAAGCATTCTCAGCTGATAACCTGCAAGCCATAAACAAACAGCACGGGTAATAAATTTGCCTGTCCAAACAATCTGGTGCTCTTGCATAGGGATCTTAGTAAATCCGGTGTTCTGCCTTTGGTCTTTGGCAAGTGGTGGAAATCTGAATATGGAGGAAAGACGGAGGCAGTTTGCTGTTTATCTTCTTTACAAAAGGAAAGTCTGTGTCTAAAACTTCAGTCAAACAAAGGGTGGTGCAGCATAAGCAGCAGTAAACAGGAATCAATCTATTCGAAGACGGTCGTCTGTGTTATTTCTGATAATGCTCACTTTATCAGCCATGATCCCGCTTCTAACATGGTCTCTCACAAAAGAAACAAATATTCAATCCATTTTTAGTGCTTTATTCTTCCTATTTTTTAGGTTTAGGTCACTTTTTCACAAATGCTAGACTATTTCATGGGTCATGCGGCCCGTTGTCGCTGAGCAGCAGTGACCTCGACTGCAGGGGCAAAGGAAAGCGCTCTATAAGCTGATCGTCCTGATAGGGTAAATAAACATCAGTTCGGAGAGAAAGTTCACCTCTAACCGCTTGACTTTGTCCAGATCATGAAGGAAAAGTTCGTTTTGAAGTAGTCTGCTCATTCAGAACATTGTGACCGGAACTTCTTTTTTAGACGCCCAGCAGCCAATCAGAATGGAGTATTCACCTGGACTATGTAAGTGCAGAAACACGTTTGTTTCTTTTGGCTGTATCTTTGTTTTTTGGAGTATTACTGCAGACAAAATTCTTTTGAGTTCTGCTTGTACTGTTTGTCATGTCTGCATGCAGTCTGTGTCCGTTTGTCTCATCTCTTCCTTGGAGCAGCGACCCTGTTCATGAGAACCTGATACTGACCTGTGAATATGTCTCTGAGAAATTCCCTGCACTGCAACTTTCCAATCCATGAGTCTTGCCCCAGCACCATTGCCACCTGCCATTTTCTCATTCTGAAGCCTGAAGGAGATCCTCACACCCCACCCTCAGTGTCAGCCCTCTGCCGTGCACCCCTCCACCTCCACTGGTGCACCATCTGTTGATCACCGTCCACGAGTCGTCACCGCCAATGCCTGTACGCCCACTGATGAGCGGAGGCTGTCACCCCAGAATTCTTCGTTCTGCCTGAGCCAAATAAACCCTTTAGTTACTCATTCTGTGCCTGTGTTCATTGGGGTCCAAATCATTTCACTGTTGATGTGTTTTGTGCTCACAAGTTACTCTTACGAGTTAAAACCTAAAAATTTTAAACAGTTCAGACAATAAAAATGAAGGGAAACTTTCTCTCTGGCCTGTTTTTGTACAAAAGCTACAATTTGTCATGTGAGTGCGAAATGTTTAAAATAACGATTGAAGTACCAATAATTTAATATCTTTTTATTTATTTCGTAAGTGGCAATGGTATAAGCAAGATAACTATTATCAGAAAGCTTATGGACATTGCGGTGACCGGACCCTGTTATGAATTTTCCTGAAAATATGGGAAGTTTTCCCACAAAAGAAAAGGCTTGCAAACAAAACTAAGTGGAGCAAAGTCAATTCACAGCCCCTACTCGAATGTAAAGCAGCCCAGAATGTTGGAATCTAATGTCAAACAGTTTGCTTATTTCTTTATGCCATGGGTACGGCCCGGGGGCCACATGCGGCCCTTAAACTGTAATAAATGATTTTGCTAACCCATATTAATGTTTATTTTCCCTGTAGTTCATTTGTCTCCCAATAGATGGCGCACTACAAATGAAATCACCTTTGTTCAGGCACAGAAAGCCATTCTGCACTGTTATTTTTCTGATATTCATGTGTGATTTCCTAGTCGGAGAGTCATTTTTCCGATAATTCCAACACCGGAAGGCATGCAGCATTTCCCTGAGGGACACCGACCCATTAATGAAAATTATACTATAATAAGAAAAACAAAACACTTTTTTTAAATAAAAACTCCAAAATGTTCTGTTTTATAGTAATCTATATTTAATATTAAGGCATGTTTTTGTCCAGATACAGTGTTAAATATTTATTTTACCAAAACATGCCACAAATCTGCTACTGGTCCCATCCTCTGGCCCTCGAATAAGAAAGTTTGCCCATCCCTGCTTTATGCCAATCTAAAATTCTAGTTCCAACATCTTTCTCACCTCTAACTTTCCTGCATGTTTTTGAACTATTAACAAAAATGCCAGAGCAGAAATAATGTGTCCATCTCCTGTACAATAATTGGACAAATAAAACGTTTTATTATCAAAATAAAAAAACTCCTGCAGACTCTGCATATTCCCTCCAAATAAACTTGTGATCTCACAACTTCTGGCATACAGAACTGCTCTGCCTGTGAAACGCCCGCGGTAGGAATTAAAGCTGTGCTGCCGATGGATCGTATCACCTTATCGGGCTCCTATCTCTTTTTGCTTCCATAATTTTCATCCCCGAGTTTCCATAAAACTCATTTGATGGTATCTTCTAAAATGTGTGAAGGAGTTTCCCACATTAAAGGTTTAAATTTGCCTAATTCCACGGAATTACAAACACCTGAAATCCCACAAGCATATTTTCTAACAGCTACATTTGCTGCTGACAGTCTAACATCCTAAAGTTAAACAGATTGAAGAAGAAAGAGCTGCATTGGGCTTAAGTATCTTAATCTGTACTGAATGGCTTGTTTGTCAAGGCTTCACCAACTCAGCCTCAGAGGGAGATGGGGGTGGATGCTGCCGGTGGCGCTGGATATGGATAGTCCTTTCACTGAAAGTGAGCCTCTCCCAAACACACAAACAAACAGCCTACATGAAGTTGGAGCAACATTTTCATGAACTTGTATTATTTTAAAGTTCCATCATGCAAAGCTTTAAAGCCTCAGAGATTTCTTGAGAATCCCATTCTCGCTTTCATTTGATTCATGGCTGCTCGGGCGGTGTGTTAATTGTTGACTTAGAACCTCATTGATCAGATCCTCCCTGTATCAATTGAAAATTGACCAAAACTCTAAAGTAATTAGAATATAGATCAATGAAACGGTCCCGCGTCAGGGAGGGCGGGTGCTTTAGCTGAGTGGTCAGATGATTGTCTGCGTGCCAGCCCCACCCGGGCCGCTCAATACTTGTTTGCAGTTAGCCTGCACTTAAAGACATCAGGCTTTTCTCAGTCAGTTTCTTGGCACGGCTGCTAATTTATTAACTGATTATTGACTAGAAGTTGTTGTAAATAGAAAAGGGATCAATGCAAAGATCAAGAACTACAAATGCTACAAGAAGACCTTAAGCTATGCTCAAAGAAAGAAAGTACAACCTTTCGCTTCCTTTTTTTAAATGGATGCAGGTTTGATGTTTGGGATCAACATTTTCAGCAGCTTTGACATGTTTGTTCTTAATTTACAAGTGGACAAAGTTATGCTTAGAATTTTTCAGAAACAAAAAGTGTTTTATTGTTATCGTACTATTTTGATAAGAAGTTGAAATGAGTATCATTAACTGAGATAATGCTGTTCAAATAGCAGCAATGTGCAAAAACAAACAAAAAAAACCCAAATTTTTAAGCTGTAATGTTTTTTCATTGACCTGCGGTTGTCAAATCCCACTAATGAACAGAACAGAAAGGTTGACAGCTTTTTGATCAGCCATCTCTTTTGCGTTTTTCAACATGTGCCTTTTTTATTGGGGTTGCTGCAGATCAGTCCTGGGTTTAGCTTTAATCATCTCAGCAGCTCTGGAGATGTAACATCCAAAATTCTTTCCTCTGGTCCCTTTGACTGTTTTTATTTTGAAATTTCAGTTTGTCATTACTTATTTGTGTGTGTTTTACTTCTTTTTTCTGTTGTTTTGTTTTTTTTTCTGCACGTAAAGCACCAATGTATAATTTGGAAATACTTTGCTGAACTTATTGGAATCTCATATGCTGTTTGTTGTCAAATTGGTAGAAATATTTCCCATGAAAATGAAGCATTTGGAAAAACTTTAGGGTGTTTTCATGTCCATCCAGCACAAAAAAGAAAAATTGCAGACACGATCTGTTTTTTGCGGGTGTGATTCTCACTTATGATAACCTGTTTTATACTCTTTAACTTTGGGATCAAAATGACCCTAAAGCTTAAAAGTCACACTGATCATTTTTTTAAATGCATTCCCAGTGGTCTTTATATTATGATAACGGTGTTTTTTAGCCAAAGTCAAAAAACGGTGCGGTTTTCCAGGACAGTTTCTGCAGAGCAGCAGGAGATCATCAAAAATTCGCCTCAGAATTTTAGGTGGGACTGTTGGCGTCTTAGTTTAGACGCTCTCCTGCTAGCTTACAGCTCCTCACAACCCCTAGTTAATGTTACAGGTGCAACAAAATATTGGAGCAATCCAGCCATACAGTTTTGAGGCAGATTTCCTTGGATGAGGAAAACAAATATGTACATGGGTCAAGTTGTCTACCACTGGATGCACCAGAATAGAGCGGAGCAGGAAGTTCGCGGCCTTCTGATTGTAGATTTTACGTAACAACTACAAGCTTTTCCAACGTCTTTTTTTTTTAATCTGCTCCTGATTCACAACGATATTCACAGCTGCAATTTTGAGCTCAATTTTCTTTATATATGTCCTCCATGTTTTTAAACATTGGAGTGATTTTTAAAATCTTCTGTTTAAAAATGTATAGAGCCTTTACGTAACCATGCAGAATGTTCTTATTCAGAGGGTGGCCTAAAAAGGAAAATACCTTTTGAAGTTAAAGAACTGAGAAAAAACTGTAATTTAAATCTTTGCATCTATTTAAATCATTTTCTAAACCCGCTTTTGGGGTCACAGCATTGCTAGAGCCTATTACTGTTAGATGAAGGTGGAATACATCCTAAACAGGTCACTAGTCCATTGCAGGGCCACGCAGACACAAACAACCAGACACTAACACAGGGGCAATTAAGAGTCACTAATCAACCTATGAAGCATGTTTTTGGACTGTAGGACAAAACTGGAGCTTCTGGGGAAAACCCACACACACATGAGACGAATGTGCAATTTCCACACAGGAATAACCCCGCTGGGATTCATACCCTCTCATTGTTGGGTGAGAATGCTAACCACTACACCCCTGTGGAGCCCACCAAATTAGAGTCTTAGCTATAAATGTATTTTGCATGACATTGTTGCAATGGAAAGAATCTTTCAGAATAGAAACACTAAATTAGGTCAGAAAAACATATTTTAATCGCTTTATGTTGTGTGGAGCAGTTTGACAATTGTGTTCATTCTTTATAATAAATAAATACAAAAGTATTGTACTGATTGGAACTTTCAAAGTCTAAGGTTATATTAAAAAGAAAAAAAATGTTGAAAAAATGTGCAAATTGCATATAACCCTTTGAAAGTGTCTTTCCAATAGGATGTCGATTGAACCCAAACGTTTCATTTTTATACAAACAAGTCCCAACATAGAATTCTTCAGTTTCCTACAAAGGATTACAAAACATATTTTGGAAAGAAATTGTATATTTTGCTGCGGAAACATCACTGTGTCTTATTGTTGCTCTGCTACTAAGAATACATCACTTATAGGTCATCTTCTGGGTTTTTTTGTTTCAGTTGTTCAGCTCCGAGTACGGAGCCTATTCAGACTGAAGGAAATCAGAGCAAACTGGAGCTCAGTACACCTGGAAACAACCCGAAACACCCTCAAGAGATGGATCAGAGAACAATTCCTGATCCTGGACAGGTATCCGATTGGGTGCATCTGGACTAGTGCTGGGCAGATCGATCCAAAATATTGATAGTATCGATCTAAAGTTGGTATCGGTATCATATGAATACAGATAAATATCAATATTTCCACTCTTGTTTAAAACTTTTCTGTATTTTCAAAAAGTACCCAGTTGAGTCACTGGAATCCAATCGATACCCAAATGCTAAGTATCGCTCAGCCCTAATTGGGACTAAAAAGTGTGTTTCAGATAATCATGGGAAACAAACTCCTTTTCACCTTAAGCAAAGCAAATGTTTCCAATCTAAATACAACTTAAATGTAAAATTTGGACATTTTAATATACATCTTAAAAATAATAGTTTACAAATAAAAATTAACATTTTTATGCAAAAAGTTGTGATAGCATACACAATATAGAAAATCCATCCCAGAGATTAAATAGCCTCTCACCTTTGCGCCTGTAAATGCACAAGAGCAGCTCTATGTAGGCACTCAGGCACTCATGATCAATCATTTTCCATTTTACTCCATATTTATAGAATTTTCTCCTTTATCTGGACAGTGAGATCAACATGAGCGATGATGAAGAGATGTTTATGCGTAGGCTGGTCATCCTGATGATTTCTGCAACCATTATGCTGTTGTCCTTGAGCGATTGAGAGGACAGAATTGTTTTCCAAACTATTTCAAGATATACATTTTTCAGCTTCAACCTGACAAAACTTTTCTCCGCCTGAGCATCATGTGTCATACTTAGGATATATTTGGAGGAACCTGAAATTCTTCCTTCTGTCGTGTATTCACATAAAAAGGATCTATGATAGCCACAGTCGTTATGTCCCTGAAGAGCAATGATGGGACCATATCTGCAGAGCTTTGTAGCCTCCAATGAAATTTACTTTTCAAAACATGTTTTCATTTAATATTGTTAAAGTTTGTGGATTTGTCTGTAATTTTTAGTCTAGAATGAGTCATGGGTGATGCCTCAGAATTGTGCTTGTGACTCAATAACAGACTAAAATAAGACGCGTGTGCATATTTCTAATGTTTGCAGTCCTTTCATGAAGGACATTAAAACACAACATGTAAAAGTTCTTATTTACTTTGGTAAAACAAGATCATGTGACTATGGAACAGGTTACAATGCAACATTTAAGGTCTTGTACCATCTATCCTGTTAGCTTTATTAAAACCTTTAAACAGGACACCCTGCCTTTCTGTCCACATTGTTCCATGGGGATCTTAGACCCACTCAGCCCTGGAGTCTCCTCTTACTGCATGAAGAAACTGTTTTCTTGGTCATTCAGTCGACAAAGAGGCTCCGGCCTGAATACATTACCCTTGTCCAGACCTGTGTCGTATTAACCTTGACAACACTACCGAAACAGAATGTTATCTGTTGACCGGGTCACGTCTCAGAGTGATGCCCCTCTGTTCCTGCGTGCTGAATAATTCATGGGAGACAGGCAGAGAGGGCAGATAGAGCCTGGACAACTTCAGAGCCAATCATTTTGCAAAGTGTACATACAGCACTCTCGTGCTTATAGCTATTGATTATGTGCCACGTTAGCCAGAAGCTTGGCAATAGATTACAAATAAAATAGACGACAAGACGGTCTGACTGTCCGCGCCTGTTAAGTGTTGGCTCTATAAAAGGAGCGGGGGGTGCATTGGGGCGGGAACACGGAAAGTTAAGGATTGATGGGCCTTCACTTTAACTTCTCCTTAGGATGAAATACATAGATCGTTAGGAATAACCTCTTAATTAGGCTCCACATGTCAATGCGAGAGGGCCTTGAGAAAATTTTAGGTGCGGACCCTTAAAAAGAGGATTTGTCTGTGACACCTTAATCCGTTAAGTCACTCCTTCCTGTTGTGCTGCAAAGCCGATTTGAAGTCTGCTGATAGCATCAGCGACCGTCAAAGAGATGGCAGCGCTCAGACAGAGGAGCACCGATATGCAGATATTCAGCAAACGTTGGCACACTTGGAGGATTATTCCCAAATTCTGGCAGGTACTTCATGAAGACGTTTTTCCCCTAAATCCATTTTTTGAGAAAGTTTAGATATAGAGTCACAATCAAGTTTCAGAGAAAAGTTTGTATAAAGACGTGGACTCTGAATGTCATCTTCTGTATTTTGTCTTTAATAATTAAAGCATAAATAATAAAAAAGGTATTTTTTAAAATGAATTAACTCTTAAATTAACTTTGTAAAGTTATTCCTGTTTAGGTAAATAGGCAGGGACGTTTTACACAATTTGAAAAAAAAAAAAAAAAAACTTCTAGCTAAATAATTGCAACTTATATATAACTGTCTGACAGTCCCATCCGATGGTTGGCTCCACAAAGTCAATTAATTTCTGATAATGTGCAATTTAAGGGGGAATTTTCCTGCTTTTATCATAGTCACAAAAAATATATTAAATCAAATATTAGGACTTTAAATCCTGTTGTCTTTAAAGTTTATATTGAGGGCTAAAGATGATCTGCAGCGGCAGAAGAACACACCGGGTGACTCTCCTGTCAGCTAAGAACAGGAAAACCTGAGGTTACAATTCACACGGATTCACCAAAATGGGGCAATAGAAATTGGAAAAACGTTGTCTGGTTTGATGAGTCTCCATGTCTGCTGTGAGATTTGGATGGTAGAGTCAGAATTTGGTGTCAATAACATGAAAGCATGGATTCATCCTACTTAGTATCAACGGTTCAGGCTGGTGGTGGTAGTGTAATGGTGTGGGGGATATTTTCTTGCCACACTTTGGGCCAATAAAGCAGGGTTATAACGGCACAGAGTATTGTTGCTAAATACGTCCACAGTGTACCATCTTCTGATACTACTTCCAGTAGCATAAAGCTGGAATCATCTCGGACTGGTTTCTTGAACATGACAATGAGTTCACTGGACTCTAATGGTCTCAACAGTCACCAGAACCCAATAGTTCCCGTTTGGGATGTGGTGGATTGGCATCATGGATATTCAGCTGACAAATCTGCAGCAACTGTGGGATGCAATCAAGTCAATGTAGACCAAACTCTGAGCAATGTTTCCAGTACCTTGTTGAATCTATGCCATGAAGGATTAAAGCAGTTCTGCAGGTTAAAGGGAGTCTAACCCAGTATTAGCAAAGTTTACCAAACCAAGTGGTCGGTGAGTGCACATTAAATATCATGTTAGGTGATACAAATAGGGAAAGTTCACCTCTTAGATCTTGTTTTTGTCTAGATAATGAAGTAAAAGTTTGTTTTAAAGAAAAAACTCAAAAAGTATTGCTTTTACTGCAACAGATATTCACTAATAACAGATCATTAATCAAAAATCAAACAATTAATTTCATTAACTAATGATAGCATTTTGATCAACATTTAACTCAAACTGTGGGACATCATGTCATCATGCTTTGAGTTGTGGGTTTCTGGTTTCCCAACAGTTCAACAATAATATTGAACATTGAAGCTATGTGAATAGAATGTCTTACACTATGCCTTAAATAATGGATACCCTGCAGCCAATCATAATCAAACCATGTTATGATTATTTTTAATCACTTGTTAATAAATGCTAGTCAGAACCTCAGGAAGCAGAGATTTGTATGAATCTATAAATCTGTGTACCATTGATGTTTCTTTTTCGGCTTTGATGTCACATTAAAAAAGGATCACTCTGACGCAAAACGCTTCACAAATCATCTATGAGTTGATAGATTAAGATTTCCAGAGGGGCCTGAATGCATCACATGCTATCCTGGAGTCAGTCTAACATCAAAGATCTGCTTACGGGAAATACAAGAACTGATCTGACTAAATCTCTTCAGCTCTCTCTTCATATCAGCTTAAGGTTTCACCCCCCAGGAGAAAAACACTCAAAAATACATACTGAACTGCAAGCTCTCATCAACAAAAATGTTGACTCATCAATACAAAGGCAATAAACACATAAAAAGTGTATGAATAAATTAAATGCATAAACAGAGCAGCCCTGGAAAAAGAAAGATCATTTAAACTAGAGTTAAGCACTATTGATAAATTAGATAAACAATTTTACAAGTTCAGAGTTTATATTCTAATATCTTCATATCCAGTTATTTAAATGTAGCATACTTTTTATTTGTTGGTGCACCCTTTTGTCATTACTAATTAATGTAATTAATGTAACTTCATAATCCAGAGCGCCTTATATAAGGATTATTTCCTGTTGTGTTACTGAAGTCAAAGTAATTTTAGAAGTACACGGCGCTCTGTCAAAATGTCAGTCTGTTTTTTACAAGTTACAAACAAGGTTGGGCGTTATTGTAAGTATGCTAACGTGGCAAACGTGTTGCGGCGTTGGACTTTTTTTTTTACATGTTTCTAATAAGGTTGATAGTTAGCATAGTCACATTAATTTTTGTTTTAGTGCAGTATCACCTGTTTTTTGTGTCACAAAGAAGGCTGGAAGTTACTGTGAATATGCTAGCATGGTTAACACTTCTAATTAAGCAAACATGTAGCATTTTACAAACATGTTCTAGGGTACGTCTAAATTCCTTCATTACTCACTATATAGTATGCTCGTCATTTTCTAGTGCTGTCCAAATCTACAACTCCAAAATCCAGTGCACTAGAAATTTCCCAGAAGAGATGCTCACTCGAATGGCTAATATAGACCACAATGCATTGTGTTTGAAAAGTTTTTCTAGAAAAAAGGTGTTTAAATGTCATTTTTTTAATAGACTATCTACATTTTCATTATCAGAACACAGTGACATCTGAAGTAGACGTCGTAAAATGCTTGTATTGATACGATTTTCACTTTGAGAAATCAATGATGTCAAACTTGCTGTTTGAAAATAATTAAAAAGTAAAATAGTGAGCATGGTGTCCGAATTGCTATATCCAGGGCATTATATAGTCCTAAGCTATATAGTTTTTTAGTAGTTAGGGATTAGGGTGGAAATTCGGACATACCCAATGTCAGTTTTTTACAAGTTGCAAACAGGGTTGGGCGTTATAAACTAAAATGAACGGGACTCTAAATGAATCATGTGATCAGGACATCCCTCTTGGCCTTAAAAAGAACCAGCAGTCCAACACAGTCATATTGGACGTTCATATGCTGTATCCTCATGTGTTTCTTTAGGCTGGGAGACATTCTTTTGAAAACAATCTGGCCAGGTTTGGCCAGGTCTTCTGGACTCATTTTTCCATTTAATATTGGCAATTACAAGAGCTGTGTGCTCCTAATAAGCAAGCAGAGCCAAGTGGCACCATGACAAAGCAAACTGGGCTAATCCCTGTCACAGTCCTCTGATTTCCGGCCCCTATTCTCCCAGCTCTGAGGAGCCATTCCCTCTCATGCTGAATTTGAAAAAGACTTACGCCATCATCTCTTCAGCTAAAACATCGAACCTTATCATCTGTGCAAACCTGCACAGTTTCTTTGTGGAGCGGGAATTAAAGTGACTGCTGGAGTTTTCCTTTTCTGCTGACTTGATCCCACAGATGGGAAAAAAGTGCAGGAGATGCAGGAGGGAAAACGCTGCGAATGGACGAGAGCAGCGGTCTGCTGGGGACAAGTGCATTTTGCTAAGAGGGAAACAAATGTCAGAAAATGAGGGTTTGACCTCATTGATGTGGATTGTTATGGAAGTTTTTCTAGGCCATAATTCTAAGTTTTATGCATTTTTCAATT
>NC_050525.1:8747242-8748466 GCF_002922805.2 Oryzias melastigma
AAGTTTTTCTTCATTTCACCGAGAATTCCACAATAGAGCATTTGAACGTGTATCACAGACGTCCGGGTGTGATGCAGAAACTCAGTGGGATTAAAGCAAGCGTTTTGCAGTACCTGGTTTCAGGAAGGAGGTTGAGGAGCAGGAGGAGCACCCACAAGGCCAGGTCCTGAGATTTACCTCTCCAGGGTAGAGTGGCCATGACTGCTTACAAAGAAAACCCTGCAGAAGAGACACAACAGAAGAGACCTTAATGCACAGAAAGACAAAATATTTAGTTTAAAAGATAATCGTGTTGACAGTCATGTAAAAAATGAGTGATGAATGCTACGATGCCATCTGACTATAAGGAATTAAAATAAAAGAAAAACTGTGAATACATAGTGAGGAATGCATTCCAAGGCTTCACTGAAAACCTGTAGAGACATTTTTGGATTTGGCTTCACTTTGGGTGGTAAAAGGCCCCAAATGTGACCCAAAGTCCCCAAATGGTTCATTAATTCCCAAACACTGGACAACTAAACAAGAATTTACCTAAAAGGTCGTCAAAGAAAACGTTCTGTTTCCCGCCCTGAAGGACTCCTTCGGAATGTAAGATTTATGATTTTACAAAACCTGGATCCATGTTAGGACACCCTCATCTTTTGATGAGCTGCGTGATGCTGTGGGAACTCTTGTGGTGTCCACTGTGCAGACTCCCAGGCAAGAATCCAGTTGTTGGTCACATGACTAATTTAATCCAAAATATGTCCATTTTGATTTTAGATGAATTTTTATCACAAATCCAATTTGCACAACTCCCTAGTCAGTAGAAACAAAGCTATTGAATTCTCAGAACATTTAAAAGAAATAACTTAGAATCAAGCTTTTAGTTTCCTAAATGGTTTAACAGTTATAATTGAGACATGAAACTGTTAGATCTGCTGGAGACGAGTGTTACAGCCATTGGCAGATAGAAAAGTTAAAATCGTGACGCACACTCTTCATTCATTTAATGCTTATTGGTACGTGGTGCAGAACTTTGAATCAACCATTGGCTGGAAACTGGTGCTTTATAAAATAAATAAATAAAGAACTTTATTGAGCTGAAACAGTAATGCAGCACCTTATTTATCTTTAAATTAAACAAGTAGCTCAGCAAATTCTGATTTCCGAGACACATTTTGCAACCATTTATCAAAAATGTGTCAAAAAATGTAAGAGCCTAAAGCAATAGGGCCTGTAGGA
>NC_050525.1:8748525-8749780 GCF_002922805.2 Oryzias melastigma
ACTATCCTTCTATAAAAGAAGACTGTTTTACAAAAAACAAACAAAAAAAAACTGTAGAGGAATGCAAAAACAAAAAGTAGAAATCTAAATAGTCTTAATCTTTTAAATGTGATTTGTTCCTTATGCAAGTATTGACTGAAATCTGCTACAAGGCTACACAATAATCAGTAGATTCATTCCAACTTTTAAACGGAGAGATCGTTTTCAAGCACTTCCTGTCAGAACATGGCAGCTGGCAGTTTATGATGCCCCACATTTCCAAATGTTCTTTAGAAAGTAAGTCAACATACCCGCCGCCCCCATTTAAAGAGCTGTATGATAAAATATCTGTTAGTGATAAAGCTGAAGATGTTTTCGTCATAAACCCAGATTTTGTCCTCCTTCACAATTCAGAACCTTTTTTTTTCTCAAGGATAAGAAAACATCTCATTTGAATTTTATGAGTTTCTTGTATTTCCACTTACTGTTTTTGTAATTCTACGACTAAAACAACAAAGAATAAATCAAATAAACAGTTTTTCTTGTTCCTGCTTTGTTAGAATGTGTAATTTTCTTTGTTGGTTAAAGCAGCACTTTGTTTGCAGCTTGTGCTTTATTGCCAAGGATGTTTAGATGTGCAGCAAATGCTGTTTTTCTCATGCAAATGAGCCAGTACAGGAGTGCTTCCATGCATGGCTAAAAATGGAAATGAAAATTGCCACCGTTCCGATTCATCAAAGAGAACTGCATGAACACATGGGTTAATAAAACCGGCCAACACAATGGCTTTACACACTTTTCCGCTGTGTGCGCATACACACAGCCTCAAACTGAAGGTTTCAGACGTGTGGCGCCTGGAAAGACTGATTTAATGTCAGCTCGTGCGTCTGTGTTGGAGCGCGGCACCAGAGGGTTAACAGGAGTCTGTTGTCACCACGACAACACCAGGTTGAGAAAATGAAAACTGTGGGCTGTCATTCACCTGTGACTGCTCAGCATGAGGCTTACAGTCGCCCTCTTCACACTTAACCCTTTAACTCTCCAGTCGTTTACAAAAGAAACAAGAAATGATCAAACACAGAGCGTGACATTATTAGCTTGCAATTTATGAAAATCTGGCGTTATATATCGCAATACTTCCTCTAGCAATACTTGTATCAATTTAAAATGCTGACATTTTTGATTACCTATGAGCGTCTTTCAGCATCTTACCTTTGTTTTCCACCGACTCTCCCGATCGCTTGTACTGGATAAGCTACTTTTAACAATGTTGAAA
>NC_050525.1:8749835-8752856 GCF_002922805.2 Oryzias melastigma
TCACCTGTGACTGCTCAGCATGAGGCTTACAGTCGCCCTCTTCACACTTAACCCTTTAACTGTCCAGCCGTTTACAAAAGAAACAAGAAATGATCAAACAGAGCATGATATTATTAGCTTACAATTTATGAAAATCTGGCGTTCTATATCGACAATATTTACTTTTTCTTAATGTACCACAAGAAAAGCCCTATGAATTTGCTTTAAAGCAGCTTCTATATGAGATACTGTTGCAGTGCTGAGCGTTGTGATTAGGGCTGCCATGATTAGTCAGGACTATGTCGACTATTAAAATGGTCAACGACTAATTTAATAGATGATTACTTTTTTTTTCTTTAATCTCAAAACTACGTCATTGTCCTTGTCTTTGACACTCATGCACAGTAGTGCTAATCTGGGTAAGTAGAGATGTCACAGGACATTATAGGACTATAGACTCGGGTACCGTAACAACACTCCAATAGAGATTTAAAACGGGAAACATAAAAGAAATAAAAATAAAAGAAAAAAGGGTCCAAGGTCCGATTAGTTGACTAATCAAAAAAATAATCGGTGATTGGTCGACGATTGAAATAATCGTTTGTGATCATTAAACAAAATTAATTTGACATTTTTATTAACATGAAAGGTGTATTAATAATATTCTAAGTCATAATCTAAAAATATTTTGAAAAATCGCTCCGCTAAGATATATCGCAATACATATTGTATCGTGGGCCAAGTATCATGATATTTATCATATTGCCAGACTCTTGCCCATACACACCCCTAGTTCTACACTTAAACTTTTGTACTCTATTCATGATGACCAATTAGTATTTAAAAAAAACACTAGAACACACCACCTTTTCTTTTATATCCATTAAGCTGTTAAAATTGCCTCTACATATATTTATTCTTGTAAAAATAAAATATAATCAATTAGCTCGGTTTAAGGATAGGATGTATTTTTTCTAATATCCTAACATCACAACGCTGTGTTTTTGCTACTTTGTGTCTTTATTTGCTTTGAATGTTTGGAGTATTCTTGTTATTACTTTGCAAGGCAGAATCTGTGGTGGTGTGATATGACCTTTCCTTTCGTTTTTCTGCTCAGCTGTCAGCAAGAGTTTATTAAAAATCGGAGGATGTAATTTAGTGGGTAAATTGTATTGCTGGTGGAGGAAGAGCCCGGTCCAATGTTAGTTTAGATAGAGATCGCCTTCTTTAAAGCTGTAAAGTAAAAAAAAAGGCTTAAACGTAGATGAATTGCCTATTTTTCTTTAATTAGGTAATCCCGAATAGGAAAAAACAGCAGATAGCAAATCAACAATCATACATTTTATACTGAGGCTATTTAGAGAACGTAATCAAGACCATAAAATCCTAATCTAAAAGGCCTTTATATCACTATTTTTTCTGGTTTAAAACTATTTTGTTAAATGTAGGCCGATTCCTTCACACTCACACGGAATAACACGCATCCTTTCAACTACTCTTTGACCATTTATACAGTTAATGTAATGTTGATGCAAAGCTGCTTTTCTCTGCATCAGAATCAGTTGATGTATGTTTATTGCATAAACACTAAACTACTGTAAAGTGTTGCATATCAATGCAAAGCTGCTTTTCTCAGTTCCCGAATCCACTGGAATTATGGTAATTGCATAAACAGTTCAGGGGGTTAAAGCAGGTAACCTTGGGCATCACTTAAACATCTTCTCAGACTAGTTAACCTGTTTGTATTTTATTTGATACATTTTTT
This sequence comes from Oryzias melastigma, assembly GCF_002922805.2. Taxonomy (NCBI): domain Eukaryota; kingdom Metazoa; phylum Chordata; class Actinopteri; order Beloniformes; family Adrianichthyidae; genus Oryzias; species Oryzias melastigma. The sequence continues at coordinate 8,751,580 of NC_050525.1, forward strand.
TATGCAGAAGGAATTTAGCCTTTGGATGGAAGTGTGGGTGAAACAACCATTCTTTAAAACTCTGCATGCATATTTATGAGGAAACACTGAGGGACATTGGAAAGATGAGACAACAATTGGTCTGTTTGCAAACAATATCTGTGAAAATACAGCAAAACTAAGTTGTTTTTAACTAAACAACCTTGGCTCTATCACTGTGAAGTTTTTTAAATATCTTAGATTTATATAAAATACATTAAGGTCTAAAAACGAGAGACAGTTTTCCATCTTAACATACTTTTATCACACAGTTTGTTGCAAGCCAAGTCATAACACACACATGTAAAACACTTTCTGATTTAAAAATTGTTCTTAAGCAAACCCAGCTTTGTAGTGATCGAGGCTGTTATCCAAGAAGTAGCACAAAATTGGAAAAATAAACTGCATCCACTGCTATCTTTTATTACTATCTATTGAGAACAAAAACAAACTTTATCATCCCTCCAGTAAAAACAAATTTTCTATCTTAATAGGTGCAGTAGGTGATTCTGTTACATCAGGGGGTTTATAAACACGAAATACAAAATCAAAACTAGGTCATTTTGCAACGTCATATCCATAAACATAAGAGTTTTGGATCCAGTTGAATGTGGTTAGAAAAAAACTTACAAGCCTCCATCAAGTAATACTTTGTTGTTTTTTTATTTTATATGTACGTGTAAAGGCTGTTTAGGACTGCTGTTTCTGTCACCTGAAGCTGGGTTTTCTCATGGTGTCAGAACAGCTGATAGACAGCACTGTGAGACACACCCTGCAGTGCGTTCTGTGAAATATGTAGATATTTATGGTACACTTTGTGTCTGGTTCCATTTCTGTTACACTTCGGGCACTTCATTAAAAACGAGGATGCTGCTGATAATACATTTTCATTGCATGCAAGCCAATAATATATCAAGCGCCATAATCTTGTGCAAGTAGAAATAATTTGTATTCTGAATGGGGGTGATAATATTACCAGCAGATGCTTATGGTTTTAAGGCTCATGAATTTAGCACTCTAAAATAACTACGATGTTAAATTATGAAAAATTGAGATGTTAAATATTTGAGCTGAGCTCCAGAGTATTTTTTTCTTTTTTCCATCTCAGTCTGGTTGTCCCACATTAGAGTTAAAACTGAAGTTGGAGCTAATGTTAAACCATGGTAGTCTGGGGCAGAGGTGGGGACTCGAGTCACATGACTTGGACTCGAGTCAGACTCGAGTCATGAATTTGACGACTTTAGACTCGACTTGGACTT
>NC_050525.1:8753181-8781234 GCF_002922805.2 Oryzias melastigma
ATGTGCATCCATCTTTGAAAAAAAATTTATATTTATTTTTGAAGGAAAAAACGAATACACACTGCTGGCTCTAGAATGAAATCAAATGAAAAAATGTAAATTGAAAAACAGCCGAACCTCCACTAAACTTTACACAAGGTTCCAAAGATTGTCTTTTTGAGTTTGTTTTAAAGGGCCATACCATGATTATCTTAGATCTTTCAAGTATATCCATATATGCGATCATATATTACATTTGGAAAACTAAAATATAAATTATTAATGAAATATTACTTATTTTCGTGAGTTTTTTCATACCCAGAAGTAAAACGACTCGATTCCTGAAGCTCCACCTGCCGCAGAGGTGGATGCAAAACCATTTATCTGCCCTTAGCAGCCCTGGCCATCGCTACACTGGTTCACAATACAAATACACTCGACGTCTGCGGGTGTGTGTGTCTTAAAGGAGCCCCCGCCTTAAAAGCAAAGGACATCTCTTTGAGCTGGAATTAATTGAAGACAGGACACAATTGGAAGATATACAGTATTCTTAATCTAAAATTAACGTTTTTGCTGATTATTGCTAGCTCCATAGAGAAATTGAGTTGGTGTGAAACAGACTCTTCCTGAAAGGGGCTGTTTCACGCTGTGACATCATCACGTGAGGACCCGCTGGTTTTTGTGGGTATGGGAGGGGCTGATGTTGAGAGTGCAGGTTTTTAAAGGATTACTTAGAAATGCATGAATGGATCAAAATATTCCTTTGGGGTTCTTTATAGTGAGGAATGAACAATGCACTTACAAGCTCAAAAAGTTGTTTTTTCATACTATGGACTCTTTAATCCAAACATTTCAAAGCTGATACTTTTTGAAACCATCACAATAAATTTTAAATTGAAAATCACACTAATGTGGGTAGGAGGCTGTCATTCCTGTCATTGTAAACCACCCGTTTGATTGGTAAATGCACTGTGAGTTAGGAGAGTACTAAGGGTTAAAGTCATTTCTAGAAGGAATTTCAAAGAGGTCACAACATTTAACCAACAGGTTAGCTAAAATTTAAACAATCCCTCAACACAACAAAAATAATAAACACAAGCTAAGGGCTGCACTGTGGCGAGTGGTAAGCACTTCTTCTTCACTTTATCAAACTAAAATATGAATGGACATCTTGTTTACCTGTTTGTACACATTTAATTTACACTTGATTATCTTGTAAGAAATACAAGGAATCTGGAAAACTTCACCTGCATTGTTCAGTATCAGGCATTCATCTCTGAGTCACACTGGTTGAAGTTTTGACTAAAAATGTCCTGGATTGACTAGATTGAATCAAACTGGATTGTTCAAAATGAACAAATATTGACTGAATTTTATCAGCAACTACAAATTATGACATAAAATAAATTGTTACACCCCTAAATGATAATAAATGAATATCTTATATGAGACTGATGATTCTGTGACAGAGGAAACAGCTGTGGCAGTTGTGTTAAGGTCTTTCATTGTCTTTGTGGGACTGAGTTTCTCTTTAATGTCAGTGCACAATAGGAGGATCAGAGACTTTCCTCAGAGGCCAACAGTGACCCGCGTGCTGCTGTGGAACACAGCGATCATTACAGGACGACAAAACAAGTGAGTGGATACACAATTTATGCCGCAGATGGTGCCTACACTAAATTAGTTTAATTCATTTATTTCTGGCTTCTCATTTTATCCAGGCAAATAACAAACAAGTGAGGTTAAAGTCAAAGCAACCTTGTTACAGACTTCATAGATAAAGAAAATAAAGCTATGAACAAAGAAAATTATGAACACAGGTTTTTGCTTGAGGATTTGTTCTCCTGAAGGACACACGATCACGAGGACCTAAAGACATTAGAAAGAATTCAGACGTGAAAAAAGGATCTAAATGACTGATAATATCATTTCCTTTCCCATCTACCTGTTTCTGACTGAGGGAGCTTGAGTCCTTCTATCGGACTCCAATAACAGTCAAACACTTTCATTATCCTGTTTAGGCGAATGTTGTCCTTCACAGAATACACATTAAACCATCAGGCAGAAGAAAATGTTAAAAGCTTCCCATAAAAGATTGATAAAAGCCACATAAAATGCTAGACCGGACATGAAAACAACAGAGTTGGAAGAATCTTTTGTTAAACTTCCTGTTTCCGTCTCGATCTGTGACTCCAGGCTTTTGTTCGTATTTCCTTGTGTTGTTGCTGTATGATTAATATGTCCATAATCAAAGATTATGCATTTAAATATATTCATGGTGTCATTTGACAAATGAAATAGATATGCTGCCTGATGAAGAGATGTGGACTATGGATGAGTTTATGAGTTGGTTGCAATAATTCAGTGTGCTGATCAGTGGGCTTTCAACTACAATGGAGTATTAGGGACAACATGAACATATAGAAAGAAAGACATATGTGTGAATAAAGTGAACAATTTAGGACAATTAAGTCATAAACTTATGAGAAAACAGTCAAAATTTTGCAAGAATAACTTGCAAAACAATTAGGAAAATACTAAAAAATTATAAAAATTATAGAATTTGGTAGAAAAGCTACAAGAAAAAAAATATATCATTTCGCAAGTTCTAAATTTAGAATTTACAAGATTAAAGTAATACATTTATAAGGGGAAAAGACAAAAAAGAACACATTTTGTGTTTCAGTATTAGACGTAATATGCATTGTAAGCGGTTACCTTAGCATTGGTTTCACAAATAAGGAAATATGCCGTCTCTTAGTGAGTCAATATTGACTTATTATAAGAACATTGAAAAGAATTTCAAGGAAACTGAACGATTCTTGACCCAGAAGGAGTGGATTTCCGGCAGCGAGTCGTTTTCGCTGCCGGCGGTATAGCTGCAGAGGTCCAAATGCATTTTGACACATGGATTTATATGATGCCTCATGGCATCACCAGAAATGACTGGAATGATGGATTTAGTCAGCACGTCATGTAGTAGGAGGCCAACTTTACTTTCAAAAGAGAATGGCTTTTTTCATGTAAAGTAGTAAAAAAAAAAAAATGCATAAATTTAGTGAGTTTATTTTTGTTAAATTACAACTTTATTTAATATTTTTATGATTTTATTCTTCCAACATTTTAACTTAAAAAATGTTTATGACTTTATCTTTCAATATTAATTTAGTATTTTTCTTTATGGTGGTCCCATATTCTGTTGTATTTTACCGGTAGATGAAATGAGGGCGTTTTTCTCCGTCTGTATGACCTGCTGGACATGGAACAGAAGAGCACCAGAGCGAAGCACTTTGCAGCATCAGGACTTCACTTAAACGTAAATGAATGAGTCCTATAAAACATAAACTGTCAAAACCCACTAGAACATATGTGGGCGGCAAAAACGTGTGTCAGCTTTTCCAGTTTTGAGGTTTTCAAGCGTGGAACAGTTGACAGAAGAATAAAAAAAAGCACAAAGGAAATTGTAAAAACTTTAATCATTGGTGTCATTTTGTTCCACATATTCAGAAAAGAAGATAAACTTTCTTTGTAGTGTGCTATTTTGTAGATGAATTCTTTTTTTTTAAACTGACATAAAAAATGTTTTTTTTTTTTTTAAAGGATCCATATTTCCAACATGGCTACACTATTTTCCACATTATAAGGCAGACTTAAAATCCTTATTGAAAAAAAAAAAAAAACAACAGTGTGCATTATTACAATGGCCAGTTAACAAGCAAAAAAATGTATTTCAATTACAACTTTAAATCTTGTAAATTTACGAGGAAAAGTCATAACTGTTAAATTGCAAGAATAAAGTCACATATTTATAAGCTATAGGCTAAATTTACGACTTTTAATCTTGTAAATTTATTAGATTAAAAGTTGTACATTTACAAAATTTAAAGTCGTAAATTTACATGAAAAAAAAACTTAATGTAACATCTAGCTGTGCGATTTTGAGCAAATTTGTGAGGTATGTGGCGCTCTATCAAAATTTCAGATTGGGTGTTTTTCTGAATTTGCTAGCACGTCTATTGTGTAGTGGTGTCGGACACTTGTTTATTTTTGTGCATTACTAACAAGATTGGGAATTAGCGTAGTCACGGTAATGTTTGTTTTAGCGGTAGCTCTCTTTTTTGTATGGTTGGTGAATTACAGGAATTGTGAATGTAGTGGTGTCGGTCTGCTTTTTTTATGTGCTTTTTTATGTGCTACTAACAACTTCAGGTGTTAGAGTAGTCGCGGTGTTTGTTTTAGCTGTATCAGTCTGGTTTTGAAGTGTTGCAAACAAGGTTGAGAGCTACATTTTTATTATAATCAATCCGCTAACTTGGCTAATCCTTTTAGACATTAAGTACTAGACATACTGTAAATACAGTTGATATAGTCTGACGGACGAATCTGTAACTCGTCTCGTGCGACTCTTAGATCGGTGCGCCTTATAGTGCAGAAAGTACTGAATATTTTGTTACATAACTCTATTAACACATACTGATTTTGAGATGGAATTCACCAAAACTCAAATTAGCAATAACACTAAATTTAGTCATTTCACAGATGATTTTATCCAAAGTGACATTTGAAAGAGGAACAATCAAAATCTGACTCACAGTCAACACAATCTAAGGTTAGCGCTGTAAGAAATACGTCTCAAACACAAGAAATGCCAAGGAGTGAGCAGACCTTTTATATTTGTTTTCATGTGGCATTGGAAACTACTGAAGAGGTCAGTCTTAGCTTTTATTTTTTTTAATATTGGGAGTGAGGCAGCTCTGAGAAAAGGTCAAGCGGAAGGGCGAAGTGGGATAATTGGAATTCAGCTTTGGCTGATGAACATCAAAACACCTGCTACCGATCTATGAAAACCAAAACAACAGTAGCAGTTTGATGCACTGTTCTTCCACCGTTAAGTCACTTGTCATCTACAATCTTGTAGGCCTGTAGAAGTTTTTTTTGTAATGTTACCCTCTTTGCTGCTATATTTATTATTTTTATACGAGATGCACAGGTAAAGTAAGGATGATGTAAGTGAGACGTAAATATATGATTACATTACAATACTTCTTAATACACTTAGAATACATATGACCATCATACATTCTGTTTTCAACAAGCTTTAAGGAAACTGCAAAATACACCTGTAAATGTGGCAGCTTCTGTCTACGATCCTCCAAAAAACCCCCAAACCTGCAGCAACTGTTCATGTCAACCCCTGTACACGTGCATGTGACTGTGGCTCTACCCATTCGTTTCAGCCAGCAATCAAAATCAGGCAATTAGACTCCTCCCTCATCCTAAGGTAGTAATAGCAAAGATAAAAGACACAGGCTCACACCTTCCCACAGCAGCATGACACGTGCTAAATGTTGCCTGGAGTATTCTGGCCTTAGAAACGCCTCAAGGCAACAATGACTCTTAAATTATTCTTCCATTTTATGCATTTGAAAATGTAAAATTCACCTTTTATTGAGGGCTGGGAGCTTTGTAGAAGAAACGAGAAACTGCAGCTGCTTTTACTTAAAAACGGGAAGGAGAGTGCTGTACCAGAACACTGCTGTCAAACCAGCTGTGACTCACTATTGTACACACTCGTCAAAGTCTGTGTTCTTGAGAAATAGGATTTCTAAACGCAAAGAGTATCACTTTGTTCTGAATTACTCAGATGAATACTTTTGTCAATTTAAGATTAATTAATTTAAGATTTCTTTCTCTCCTCTGCTCCAGATTTAAACAGTCTCTAAACATGGACGCTCTGCTGTTTCCTAGCAGAATCCTAACTAGCGTAATACATAAGGACTAGGAGACACACTAATTGCTGCAAGAGTCAATATTCTGCTCCTGCTTTATGGGTGTTTCTAAAGTCTTCATCAGCAGATGATTTATAGCACATGGCAGCTGAAGAGCAGCGTACCAAACTCTCACCAAACCCTCCCACTGCGCCACTCCTTCACAACCAATCTAACGCGGATTATTCTAATATAAGCAGCAGCTCTTCTTTTTTGGTAATAAACATATTTGAATAAATGTTTGATCACAGAGAGCTCAAGAAAGCAATAAAAAAGGAAGGCTATAGGCACAGAGGAGGAAAATATGTTTGAAAGAGAAATGGCCACTGGGTACTGGGTGCTAAAAATGCTCTAAAAATGTGTTGCTCGCTCGCTCTGATTAACTAAGCTTGAAATATAACTCTGCAGTAAGTCAGTCAGTCAGTTCCAGCAATTTCCATGTATCAAATTACAGGCTGACTAAAATAGAATTGAGAAAGTGGAAACATTATTTCACCAGAGTTCGGCCCAAACTGCGTCGCCGGAGAAGCAACACCGCGGATAAAATTGTAAATGCAGCCAGATGAACGGAGAACAGTTCATGCAAATGAGCTGAAATGCTACTTTTCATAATTACAGCCCTCATTTCCATCTCAACAGATGTCATGCTCGAGGGAAAGCCAAGTCCCAGACTGTGTCAAAACCCACCAATCTTATGTTTCTTGACAAATTCTGGTAAACAAAAAAACAATTCTTACACACATTTTAATAGCTTTTCGCTGCTCGTTCCCCGGATTTCCCTCATCTGTTTTCTGTGTATCCAAAATAACAGGAATTATAAACTAATCATAGACTTTCATCTATTCAAGGGTTTACCTTCTCATAAAAAGTGCAAGATGCCCGCTGGTGTCACAGGGACTATTTCCATATCCTGTGAGGTCTGATTGAAAGCAGTTAATTTCCTAACATACACGGCTACCTGCTCAAGTCACTGCTTTTTATGTGTCACTTTTTCAGGCTCTGCATGTCCAGGAAGAATAAATCTTTTAAATATACTCAGCCCCCGTATGCCTGGAGGTTTACTCATAGTACAGTGCAGCTTCACCACTTTGTGGTGGGCTCAATGGAAAATTGGTTTAAAAGATTCAGCAGCACAGATATAGAAAGATCAATAGCAGCACGGCCAACAAATAAATAAAAAGAAAGGAGTTTCAGAGGACCCAGACAAAAAAGTAAAGTTTTAATTGTTTGCATTAGTCAGTTCATAGAGTCAATAATCTCATGTGTCCTTTAGGATTTCTGCCTCTGTTTTGTTGATTCACTTCCTGTTTTCAATTAGAACTGCAGTGGAAAATCATCAAGACAGCAGCGTTTCCGAATGTCAATAAATCCTTTCTATAAAAAGAGCAACGGGCAACAAAAGACAGTCGGCCTGCCACGCCGTGCAATTCTGCACCTGATTTACTTATACACCTGTCATGCAAATGAGGAGATCAGAAGTCCCTGAAGCTTTGATTGTGCTTGAAACAGAGAATACAAAGACGGAGAGAGAGGAAAAAAACAACAAAAAACACTGCTTTTGGTGGCAAATTAAAAATAGCTTCCCTTCAGTGACAGTACACTTACACTGCGCTGCAATCAAATGCCTCTTTCAACTGCTTTCAATTATGTTTTCAGGAGAACAGAATGTAATGAATTATGTAATCACATTTGACAGAACTGTAAGATATAAAAGAACTTTATGCAAATTAGGCAAGTAAATCTGATTGGACTGAAATTCATCAAAAAATTGGCCGTGTACTAAATCCTTCTTAATCCAATGTCAAATGTAGAACAGTCCTAGATTTGGGGGATTTAAAATACATGTCAAAGAGTACGTAATGCATTTGTTTTGCCCTAATAAAGAAGAGAAAAATGAGTTCAAAAACAGATAAACTAAATTAAATGTTGTCAGAAATAACTTTAAGAAATAAAAATACATTTTTTTTCTTAAGGATTTTTATAATAGAATGTTTTTTAGTTTTAGACATGGAATAGAATTCTGCTTTGGAATTTTATATTTGAATTTTAAACTACACATAAAAAGAGGATTTGAGCTGTTTTAAATTTACTTATAAAAAAAAATAATGAATATGAACATCTATTAAAGGTTAATTAAAAACATTTAATCTTCAGGGGTTGAAAACCTATGCTTCAACAAGCTAAAACTAAATTGAAAACACGTTTTGCCCAAAAAAGATGTGAATGAAAGTACAAAATATTCTAAAAAATGTGTTTTTGAATGCATACGTTTTACCACAGTTAAAGATCGTGGGAGTTCTATGATATATTTCTTTGACACTTTATGATCAAACCTGTACATGTGGCTTCTGGGTCCAATAATGCACGCTTAACATCATGTTCTCATTTATGTAGATGACACTCAACTTTACTCGAATTCATCCCTAAATGACAACAAATTCATTTATATATCAGAAAAAGACAAAGTGAAATTAAAAAAGGGTCATAGAAGTACACAAAATAAAATTAGATATTTTAATATCACTGACTCAGACCTGGGATTTAGTAACTAAATCAAATCCTGAACTAAATCAAGGTTTTGATTTAATGTCTTTAACCTCAGAACTGAGAGGTCTCCTGCCAAGACAAGTTATTGCTAATGATATTAGTCTAAAGTAAATCCATTTTGTTCATCTATCAATCCATTATGACTACATTTGCTGATCATTACGACTCCAGCAGTTGTAAAGAAGTCCAAATCATCAGCCTTCCTCTACCATGCGTGACAATAGAAGTAAGGGGTTTCTGCTAAAATCTTGAGTTTGGACTTTGTGGCTCCTAGCATCCTTTCTCCTAATCTGTCCACAATATTCTGTTCCAGACCTAAAACAAGTAGACTTTCAGAAGAATACATAACTTAGCTGGAGCGTTCTTCATTTGTTAGTGCAGAGGCTTTATTGCAGCAGTTAACGTGTCAGCTGAAGCCTGTAAAATCGAAGAAGTAGTTTGTAGTTTCACTACAGCGCCCCTTTCAGAGAGAACTGGAAACTGTCTTGACTGCTGTCTTTCTGCTTCCCTGCTAGAGTCAGATACAAGATGGTGTGTGAGGTTAAAGTGTGTCATATTAAATTATGGAGGCCTTTGTTTGCCTTGCTGTGTTTAGTGAACACAACACACATCCCTCACTGTGGTTCATCTCCAGCCAATTGTTATTGACCCGACTTGGTAGAAGCAAGATTGTGATTGGATGTATTTTATTGCATCACATGAATATAAAAAGACAAAGACAGTAGAGACACAACAGGAGGAGGAACTGACAAATTTGACCAGAAACCTATTTTTTACTTCCTGATCAGTTTCATACCTTTTTACCAGCATAATCTTGCGGTTTTCAACCGATATTGCTGTTACTCTCAAAACTAGATTTATTTTTTGATTTTTATCTGTTATCCTTGACAAGATCTTCTAGGATCCAATCAGTTTAAAGTGCATCTTCTAAGTTCATCAATGGAAAATAAAAACCCACTGTTACAATTGATTCTCAATCCAGGATGTCAAAAAAAGCACATAAACTACCCAAATGAGACCTCCTCATCACCCAGAAAGTACTGTGAACTGCGGTAATTGTTAAATTTAGAGCTCAATAGCCATGAAATCGAAGTGGCTGTTAACTAAAAATAGCCCCAAATCTTGTCACATTCAGTTTGATGAAAGGATCAGGATAGAGCATCAGCCACTGATCTGTGGTCTGTGATTCAGGCACCATTCCAGACAACTGGAGTTGTCAGTGCAGAAAAAATGTGCAGAAAACTTGAGTAGTCGACACTACAAACAATGCAGATGCATGCAAGCGATTGCAAAACAATAGTTAAAGACAATAAAGCGTTGAATTTGACAGTGATGAATCACCTCATGAGTGAAGGTGACAGTTTTCCTCCCTGTTTTGGGCCTGTGGGCAGGTGCAACATTATGAGCATCAAAACTGTATCTGGACTGAATGATTGGTGGATCAGACTGCCAGGCAAAGTGGAGTTTGCTTGGACCCATGACTACGATGCTATGCCAGCGATAATTTGTCTGGATTTGGTTTTGTTCCTCACAGACAAAATGAGACTAAATGGGCTCCATTATGAACATATCACCACATGGCTGCAAAGCTCTGCTGCCTCTGTGGCAGAAGAGAGACGCCGTCTATCCATCTTCCTGTGTGGACCGGGATGACAAATGTTCAAAGTGAAACTGTTCACAGGTGTTTCAATGGTGATGAAGTGTGGGAGTAAACAGACTGATGGTCCACTTTAATCAAAGCCAAACTGACATAACGTAATCTTTCATGAATTTACTCTAAGTAAAAATGTCTCAACAAATCTTTGAGTGCCTATCTTGGCAGCAGCACCCATTTCTTTCACTTGGTGGTGCTGCCAAGATCCAACAACCAACTTAGTCTGCATATTCATGAACAAGATGGCACAGCTTTATATATTTGACATAAGTAGTATGATTAGCATATATAAATCAACAAAATTATATTTTTTTAGTTTCATCTATGTCAGATTTGTAGGATGATAAACAGATACAAACTCCAGAATGAGGCCATGACTTAAAAGTACTTAAAGGAGACATCTGTCTCCACTTGACAGCCTTCATCCATCCATAGATCCATTAAATTCCTCTTATCTGTATTCAGGTCACTGAGGGAGGTGACCTAAACGAAAAAGCCAACCCCCCCTCTCTCTATGTGCACTTCTCCAGCTACTTCAGAAGGAGACAGACATTTCAAGACCGATGAGAAGACATAAACTTCCTCTGCATGTCCCAGATCTGCCACAAGGTTTGCTTCCTGTTTGACAAACACCTCACCAGGGAGGTGTCCACCAAGCATTTTGACCAGATGTCCAAACCTCCTCTGTGCTTTGACTTTTTTTTGGAAGCTCTGACTTGTAATGTGAGAATTTATAATTTTACTAATAAAAGTTTTGCTTATTACAGAAGCCAGAAACGGTCTGCCCTACTTTTTTTTTTTTTTAAGTGGGGGGGGGGGGGTTCTTGTTATAACAAAATCCGCTTTTTCCACAATTCTTACTCACAAGATAACGCAGGTAGTTTTCTTGGGATAACGAGATAATAAAGAATATACTGTAGCATCTCTCTCCCTTTCCTGCACTGAGACTTAATCTGTTTTAACTCTCTTTATTTTGTGGTTAACAACAAAAATAGCAGAAGAAAACACTCCTTAAAGTTGTTCTTTAGTCTTTTTTTTGTGGATCTATGCTCCTCAACGCCTTAGTTCCTTTTCATGGACCAGCCCCCTCCCTCTATTTCCCTAAAACCTCTGAGGCAGGTTGAACCCAGGTCCGACGAGGTTCTCTGCATGGTGCATTCACTAAGCTCTGGACATTAGCAGTCCCAAATAGCCAGTCCTTTATAATATACTTTTGTCATTTTTCTACAATCCGCAGCAAGTAAAGCAGTTTTTCACAATTAAATTAATCAATTATAAATTGCTAAGTTCTTCTGGTGTTTGAAAGGCAGAGACGCTCGTCGACCCAGGGTTCTGTCTGTTCTGTTGGTACTTTGCCTAAAACCCCCTGGCAGAACCGCTCTCTCGTTATCACAAGAAAATGATAAAAAAAAAAAAAGAAAAAAAAAAAGTAGGACAGGTCATTTTCAGCTTCTGTAGCTAATGTATAACCACTTATGAAGAGTATTATACCACTCTGGCTATTCACACCCATACGCTGCCTTCACAGCAAATACGATTTGCATGTCAAATTTGTGTTTTCTTTTTTAAAGCGTGGCAAATTCACATAAACATAACACTCCAGACAACTCTGGGAGAAGCTACTGTCAAACGTTTTGGTTTCATCTCTACATGAAAGCATGGGCTGTGTATCTCATAAACAATGCATGGAAGACATTTGTGACACTATCTATTTTGAAAAGTTCTACAAAAGCATCAGTGATCATGTCTCCATGTCTGGGTTCATCAGATCCTTCAGACTCTATCTGTATGTGAGCTTCACCATCTAGTGCTGGAGCTGCATCTGGATGACGGCCGCTTCCAGCGGTACTCCTGCCTCTCTTTGTTCCAGTTTGATGACTTGCTGCTCCGAAGTAGTCCGAGGAGGGAACAATTCTCCTCTATGTTGGTTTTGGACTCTACTTGCAGTCCACATCATCAACATGTCACACTGCCAAAGCTGAGGACCTGATTGGTGATGCATCTTCTTTGCCAAAGTTCAGATATTTAAACTCTGAAAACATTGCACCACAACAACCGAACGTGCAGCTGCCAGACCACCACACCTGACACTGAACCAGAACCTCTGATCACATCTGTACATTGAATTATTATTGAAACTAGGCACTCTTGACACACAAATCGCGATTGATGTGAACATAGTTTTAGGTGTTATATACTGTTTTAAATTCATCCTAATACTATTTATTTAAATATTGCACTGGTCCTTTAAAAACTGCAGCAAATTGAGAGAACTAGAGTGTGAAACTGCGATTTACTGCCTTGGAGAAATGTTGCATATTAGGGGAGGAAGTTGAGGCCACTAAAGTCTACTAACCCAACAAATACAGAGTTAAATGCAGGATATTTCCAGTATTTCTTAAAACTTGTGAAGAACCCACTATACAAGAGAGACTAAATTTTCCTCATAAATAACATGTTGATGCTTTCATCAGATCATTAGGATGATAAACTGTTTTTGTGTCGCTCATTACAAACTACACCAGCCTACAGACATGTTCATTTAGATTAGAAAGGAGAACAGTGCACAGAAGTTCATGAGATGCAAGCCCGAGGTAGCTCAGTGAGTGCAGTTAAATTTAATTGATTGTTACAATCTTTATGGGTTATTCCCAAACCTGCTTCTTTAGAATGACTGTATGTTTACCTAGATGAACAGCAGCAATGATGGCTCAAAACCAATAATCCTGTTGGAATCCCACAATTTATGCATTTTATGCCTGAGCCAAGCTGTGTAGGTTTAAATAATCTTTTGTATATCAATTACAAGACCTGCTTTCATTGGTACAGTCTGACACACACATATTGAAGGTGGAGTCACAAACCTAAAATGTCAAGACTTCATGAGCTCATGTCAAGAGATCCTGACAGAGCCACTAATAAAGTTTTTACAATTTTGATAATGATTGAAGATTGGAGCATTGCTCTACTCTCAGCACGTTTCCAATAATCGGTAAGTCACAATCATTTTTCTAAAGTAATTCCAATGACAGTGAAGTGAAAAAAAAAATAATTGAATATACGTGCAGCGCTCACACTGAAATGACATGATTATAAATAGATTTTATTAGCCTGTGGTGAAAATTCATTAAGCTCAGAGAAGAGATTTTAATCAGGATCATTATTTAAATCAATGTGGCTTTTACGATTCCAACCAACCTACGGCAGATCGGAGCGCGAGTCACTGCAGCTGCGATTTTAAAAAACACTGGAAAGCAGTGGAGACAGGATCCCTGCCTCTTAGGTGAAATGTGTCAGAGTTTATCAGGCCTTCCTGGTGAGGAGTGATACCTATTCTAGCACCTACCACCTGTGCACGCGTATTACCCAGGGCCCCGGTAAACCGTTCACAGCTCGAATGACAAACGATGCAGACCTCCACTCTGGATGCTTCACACTTTATTAAGCCCCTTAACAACTTACATTTACACAGCTTTATATTTGCATTGCAGGGAGTAACACCCAGCATAACAAGAGAAAAGGAAACAGGCCGCATGAGAGTAATACACGAGTCCTCTTTCATCCTGCAGAGGAGGATGCAAATGCAGAGGTAGGAAATCTTGATGAAGCAAAACGTGTCAAGTAATAGCCTGTTTATGCATTTTTACCATCATTATTACTTAAACAGAGGAAAAAGAGCGGTAGCACTGGAAGCAATGATTCTTAGGCACAGACACACTGTGTGCTTAAGGGAAAACAAAATAAGTCAACATCTGCTCAGGGTGAGGGAACACGGGAAAACAAACAGCATAAACACTCATTTAAAATTTATGTTGATGCAACCTACAAAAGTGATTTTGTTCTTTAAGAAAATGGCTGTTCTTTTCATCTTGGATGCATCTGCAACCCCTGAAAGAGCCACTCCAATGAAAATTGTGTTTTTAACATGTTCATGTCAAATTTTTCTTATGTTTGAGGAAATATATACAGAAAATTAAACATAAAATTGAGTTTCTGAGTAGTTTCTTGTTCAAATCATTGTGAAACTGGAGCATGATGGGAAATGAGGGCAGGCTTACCCTGCACCACCGGTCCCACCTGCAATTTAAAGGCTAATTTCTGATGAACTCCTGCTGAAACTGTGATTGAAAATGACAATTATTTATTGATTCTGCCTAAAAAAGCATAATCATGATTAGATAACCACAAGGAACGCTTGATCAAAAGATGATCAGAGTGGGACTTTAAACAAAGAAAATGAAGGGCAAACAGAGTTTGTGAGACTTTAAGGGAACCTGGTCCTTCAGAATTAGCAGTAGTTTGGTCAGAGGGAAACCACAAGGAGCTCAAATCAATGTCTCAGAAACTTCTGCATCTTGGAGGTGGATTATGATTACAAAGGACTTCTTGAGCTCCTGCACCGAGCTGCCCCTTCAACAGTCCTGCAAGTAAAATGCTACTTTACACCCTATTCATTCACAACAAAGACAGCAGGCATGAACCTGAGAGCAAGGACATGAGAAGAGGAAATACTTGTATTCTTGGCACTGTTGCGTTTTCTTTATTGCTGAGTTTCTCCACATTCTTTTCCTGATATCTGATGATCTCCAGTGTATTTGAGACTGGAAATAGGTTCAAATGCTGTGTCTATTTCTCATACTTTTCTATTATCTTCTCTTCTTTTCAGCTTACCAGTAGCAGATACAGTGAGATAGCTCTACTACTTGTTTTTTGAGTATTAAAGCCTTAGTCACATGCACGTCTTAGGCAAAAATCTTAATGATTTGTTTGGGCTACTTGTGTGCCCCGTACAGGTTTGACTTTTTTTTCCCCCACAGACAACCCATATCCACCTGTAAGGCCAGTTGTGATCGGTTTAGTGTTTTTAATTTGTTCTTGTGGCATCTTTGTGATGATAGAGGTTATGTAAAAAAGAAAAAATAGCTTGAAATTGGATTTCTGAGTATTTCTTTATTGTGTGAATGCTTGTAAGCATTCACATCCATATGTTTTTTGGCACATAAAAACTCAAACACACTTCAGCAATTTCAGCAATCTAGGTATCAAAATGTTCACCTTGTTCAGGACATTACTCCTTGTATTTTTGGTATAAATGTTATAGTTTTTATATAGTAATGAGCAAAATATGACCTATGGGCAATTAATGAGAAAGTCTTCAAATTCAGTATTTTTAAGCAGATTAGCAACAAGCCTTTAAATATATTAATGTTTCAATCTTTTATAGTAATTAAAAAAAAAATTGGAGTTTATTTTATCAATATCCTAAAGTTTTTGGCTAATTTATTATCTACTGAGATTTTTTAGGCTAATTTAGAGTTTAGCTTCTACTTTCACAACATGCAAATATTTTTAACTAATTTAGTTTGCTGAGGAATTTTAAGTTGTTTAGGAGTTTAGCTAGTATTTAAACAACAAGCTCGATTTTTTGGCTAATTTGGCATCTACTGAGGTTTTTAATGCTAATTTGGAGTTCAGCTCATATTCTAGCAACAAACTAACGTTTTATGTTAATTTGTTATCTACTGAGAGTCTTTAGACTAATTTAGAGTTTAGCTTCTATTTTAGCAACATGCTAACGTTTTGGACTAATTTAGTTTACTGAGGAATTTTGGGCTATTTTGGAGTTTAATAATTAAGCAACAAGCTAGCTTTTTTGGCTAATTTGGGATCTACTGTTGTTTTTAATTCCAATTTAGAGTTCAGCTCATATTTAAGCAACACATTAAATATGTGAGCAAAATTGGCATGAATTAGTGATTTTTAAGCAATTTTACTAAAATCTTTTCAGAAATTTAGGTCAACTTCCACACTCTTTCATAGTTCTTTAGCAAAATTTGTAATCTTTTAGCAAATTTTACATTTTGCAAATATCTTTTGCATTTTCAGCAAATCCCTTTAGAAGTTAAAGTGAATTGCGTCACCATTTTCAGCAAAAAGCTTCAGCATCTTCAGTGACTACTTTCACCATAAAAACATTTACACCAGTATTATTGCAGGTAATGCAACTTTTCTAGTTCAAATTGTTGTGAATCAGAAGCAGCTGAAAAATGCTTTTTAAGAAAGATTGTAGTTGTAACGTAGAAACTCTTGGTTTTCCTCGTCTGAGCTGGTCTCTGGATCAAAACTGTACAGCTGGATAGATCTGATTTTGCTCCCCAGTTTTGTTGTACCACTAATGTTAGGTTGGAGTTGTGAAGGACTGTAAGCTAACAGGAGGGTAAACACAGGGGTGATGTGAAGGAAATGGTCAACCCCCAAAACTCAGAGGCAAATTCCTAATGAACTCTATAAAAACTGTGTCCTAGAACAGGAGTCCTCAATCCTGTTTCTGATGAGCTTCTTACCTGCTGTTTTGCAGCTAACCCTGCATCAGTAATTACTGGTCACCTAGATATGGTGCGGTCATTCAATCAGAAACTAGGCTCCCATAATCCAGCTAATCAGCATTTACTGAAGCAGGACAGTAGCTCATGAGGAACAGGATTGAATATGGCAGAGAATGACACAGATTTTTTTCTCTTCCTTTGTCTAAAAACGTCATACAGTGGTCACAAGTAAAACGAGAAAATGAGCACAAAATAGATCAAAAGATGATTGGAGTGGGACTTTAACGCCTTGTTTCCACTGAACGGTATACGGACCAGACAGTCCCCTTTTGGCCAGTTTAGAACGGTCCGGGTAATTCAAGTGAGCGTTTCCATTGACCATCACAGCGCATGCGGGGTGGAGATCGATGACGTAGCTGTGCGTCGAAACATTGGGACTACAGCAAAAGAAAAGCTGCATCAGTTGACTCAGAATTAGACGGAAAATGAAAAAGATAACCGCGGAGGATAATTATAATCCAGAGCAGGTGTTTATTATGCATGAAATCAGCCTCTACACTGCAGAACAGTCTATTGTTCTGAATTAAAAAGAGAAACAAACTCTTTATGTTGAGCAATATTCCAATGTTCAATAAAGTGCTTTTGATGAGTATGAATCGGTAACGGACATTCTTTGGCCGAGGGGGTCAAGTGAGACGGAAACGGGAGGAAGAAATTACCTCAAAATCTCCACTAAATGAGATTTAGCAGTAAGCTGCCCCATCAACAGAGGCTGTTGCACACAGGGATTTTGTCCTGTGTGTAAAATGCTGCATTACAACCTATTTATTCACATCTTTTTGTATGGTTTTCACCATTAAGATTTACTAATCTGGAAGGGATTCATCCATATGTCACAGGTGTATTTTCGCATGGGAATTTTAAAAATTAAATAATCACTAAAGCAGAAAAGAATTCAACTTCATCTGTTGTTACAGAAATATTTTACAAAAGTTTTGCATTCATCAAATAGCTAAAAAATGTAATCAAACATTGTTTTTTCATTATGACATGTTTATATAAGCAAAATTATTGTTTATTTTATTTTACAAGTATTTTTTTCTATTAAGGAGAAACTGAACCATTTAGAATTCCTGTTCTTCTAATTACTTTTCTAATCCTCAGTTCCACAAAAACATTACAGAGCTTTTCCTAACAACGGAGGTTTGTTTGTCCCTGTTTTTAATTTTGTTTCTTTTTATCCATCTTTGGAAAGACTAGGGCTTTGTTGTTCTGGCCAAGTTGATGACAAGCAAAAACAGGCAAAACCAATTTCACTGTCAACAGCGCTCACATGCATCACTTTGCTCTTGACATTCATAATTGTGCACATTTCTGCTTTCACACCAACTTTGCTGCAGTGCCGAAATTTAGTCACCAAGAGCTGCAAATAATTAACAGAAAATTAAAAAAAAATTTGAGTTTAGATTTATTACCTCTTCGTACAGTCTCTGCAGCTGTTCTGTCTGCACAAGGAACAAACTACTTAGGTAATCACTTCACAGGGTTGTTGACACACCTCAGTTGTTGTTGCTGGTCAGCTTGGACACCCACTGCTGTCATGACTCTCTGGGAATACAAATGAGTGTGGACTTGAAAGCATGGTTTACATGCAGCGTGCAACACCTTTGTCGGGGGAGAGGAGGGCGAGGAGTTCAGAGAAAATCCATCAGCTGCTATACAGCCAGAGATAATGCTCTGCTTTCAGCGAGCTTCAGCTAACCTGGACAAACCAGCAATGAAAAACGGCAAGAGTATTAAGTCATTGGGTCAAAACAATCACCAGAAAAATGGGATCCGAAGCAACAATGCACCACGGGACGTCTGGATCCTTCACAGAACCTGTTTCATTGTTAATTCATTCATCCAGAATCATATTGTCATTGCAATATTGATCATTAATACTGCACATCACAAGTTTTCCTCTTATCATACAGCCCTAATTCAGCTGAGTTCTGTCGTTAGGAGGGCTATATCAGTTAAATGCTGCCACCAGAACAATTGCTGTTGAAGTAATACGGCTTATGAGGAAGTCATTCACCTGAGAGCACCATTCAACTAAGAGCAAACTGTTGTTCTCCAGTTAACAGTCACTGAAATGATGTCCCAACAGACCAATGGCCAGAAGCCAGGAGATAATAAACTACAAACACAAATTAACGTTGCATAGTTTCTTCACTCCTCGTTCCTTTTTTTTTTTTTTTTTTATTATGGGTATCCCATAAAATATCCTGCTAACGAGACGTTTTAAGATGAGCCCAGAAGCAGCAGAGCTATTTAAACCTTTCGCTCTGTCTAATTTTTTAATGAGGTGAATCATCCAAGCAAAGTTTTTAGACACTATGCAGAATACTTCGGCCAACTGCTTCACCAAGCTGGTGCTAAACCTACTGCACATCTTTAATGAGCCGCTGGTTTAATGTACTTTATAGAAGATGTCTTGTCATTTCAGAGGTCTCAGAGGGCTTTTTCAGTGCCAAGACATGAAATTAAAAAAAAAAAAAAAAATCTTCTAAAGGACGGAGTGTCCTTTACATTTTAGTTAATTCAGATAGATACAAGGAGTAACTTGTATTGGGTTGCAATTAAAACTAAATCTTCTACATTGATTAATATGGTAGCATCTGTAAAGAAAGTCATAACATAAAGTTTAAGTCACATACGTCCATACAGATGTATGGACATCTCTGGATGTCCAGGCCTGTGAAGGGTCATAGAGATAAGCAGCCTCATCTTAAGGACAGCACAGGTGTGTCCCCTGTTCTCTTTAGGTTTGTTGAAAATGGAATGTCCTGCATGTGGTAATTCTTTAACATAATATTTGTAAAGTAAATAGAAGTATCATGTAATTGTGACCCATTAGTAACAATGTTGTGCTTATGGGTCACTGTCAATGGTTAAGCTGCACTCTAGCCATTAGTAAAGCATTAGTAACAAATGTTCTTACAGCTAGATATGGGCAAAAAGAGGAAAACATGTTTGGAGTGTACACAGAGCACGACAATATCATGTGAACAGGACTTGCCTCTTGCACAGGCAAGTACATTTGAAGGGGGTCAAAGAAAAGGATAACTGTGCCTGTGTCTCACCATCTGTACCTGTAAAGAGGGTTGTAACTAAGTCACAAAATAATGTCAAAACCTTCTTAATATAAACCAATGTGCCCATGTGCTTTGTCTCTTAATAGTCACATTCAAAAGCATCCAATGACATATTTCCTCTCTCACGATACTGCTATCTGTCAAATCTATTGAATAATAAAATGTTATTTTCAAAAAGTTTATTATGTGAGAAAGGTTTTACATAGAGTTAAAAACACAATCATTTAGCATTAGGTGTCACAGAGCTACAAAATTCCATAAGTTTAGTACTATGCTTTCCTCTATGGGGCACACTTGATTATAAAGCTCACCGTTTATGAATGATCCATTTTAACTTGTGTCATATTTAAGGTGTAGAGGACTACAAGGCAGATCAAGCAAGACAAAAGAGTCAGAGAAAAGTCCAAACTATGACTACGTTCACAGTAACTCTAGGACTTGTTTGTAATAAGCTGCATGCTAGCCATGTTAGTGTATTCATAATATCTGTAACACCAAACATGTAAGAAAACAGACTAATACCACTAAAAAAAACGTTACTGTGACTATGTTAACTCCCAACCTTGTAAGTAGCACATTAAAACAACACAGTTTACACCGCCACATTTTAGCTTGTTAGCATATGAACATCTGTAACTCCCAACCTTGTTGGCAACATGTAAAATAGACTGATACGGCTAACACAAACATAAATGACTATGTTAACTCCCAACTTTGCTAGTAACACATAAAAAAACAGTTTGATACTGCTTCATGTTAGCTACGTTGGTATATTAATAGTACCAGTAACTACCAGCCTTGTTTGCAAAAGCTGATCTTTTTTTTTTTTTTTTTTAAACAAAGGAAAGAAATCTGCTGCGACAGACTGGCGACCTGTCCGGAGTAAACCCCGCCTTTGCCCATCAGTAGCCGGGTTAGGCTCCGGCACCCCCGCGACCCCGAAAGGGACAGAGCGGTCAAGAAAATGGATGGATGGATGGAAAGAAATCAGACTCTACAACCAAAAAAGTCATATTTACATTCTGGGGTCAAAACATTGTTTGTTGTTTTCTTTTTATTAAAACTGCGAGTCTTTATTCGTAACAATGAGATGGGTGAAGCAAACTCTGTTATAGGTGACTTTCCCACTTTAGGCTTCATATTTGCCAGTAGGAAATCTATGGTTCACAGAAATTATGTCTGATTGTGACATAAGTCGACAAATGTTTTTAACTGTCTGGATTTGATGTCTGTTTTTTTTCTTATAATTGCTAAATACAAACTTTTTAAAGAAATTATTTCAGATACTACAAAGTGTTGTGACTCTGTGAGAAAATTACAACCCAATCCAACTTTATTTAAAAGCACTTTAAAGAAAAACGAAGCAGTAACAAAGGGCTTTACAGAAATATTGATATTGCCCACACAGCCATCATAAAGATGAAACATGGTCTATATATTGTGCAGCCTTTTTTGCCAGTCAGACACATTCATCTATGTGCCTGTTTTATAACTGCCATCCACTGCAGCCCATGAGAATGTACTTCTGCAGATTTTGAAGGAATGGAGCTGAAAGAGCAGAAAGTTAAGCGGGCACCCCTGAGTAAATGCCTTTTTCTTTTGACTACTGGACATTCTAAAACTTACTGGCTGTAAATGATGGATATCAGTTGTCAATGCCAAATTATCAAGCCAACACAGAGAGGATGATAAAACATTTCTTTTAATGGCATTCCTCTTAATCAAACCAGCTTTAAAATTAATCAAAGTACTTGATCATCTATCATGCTATTTTTTTAATTTAAAATCCAATTTCGCGGCTCCCCTTTTGACTTGCATGGCCTTTCATCATCACAGTTTTAATCAATTAATTTTTTTGTCCCTTCCACGCTTCAGATTTACTTTTGCAGAGTTAGTAAAATTGAGTAAAAGGACGAGCAACTTAAATTTGAAGTGGGAGCTAAAACAAAAATCCCCATCTCTACACCTTAACTAAGTTGATTGTCATCCATCAATCAAGCTAACAAGCCAACACTTTATGGGCAGGCCTGAGATTCATTGTAAGTAGAAGCTAAAGCCATTATTAAGTTGAATGACAGCTATACAGCCTCACTGTAATTGGAATTCAAGGTTCCACTCGCAGGTAATGGCCGTTCAAAGAGCAGTGGAGTTCAACGCTTATGCTGGACCGGCCCAACAGAACAATTTAAACTATAAATCAAACAACACGCATGCTGTGATTCACCTTGAAGCTCTACAGGCCTGTCTTTGCAACTCAGATAAAAATAGTGTTAAATATGTGTACTTGTTTTCATATCGCATCAAAACAAGGATGGGTTCAAGGATGTATCGTTTAGCTGGAAATGTCCCCCTGTGAGGGTGATGAATGAGGGGAGTTTTAAAGGGGAGAGATTTTTATTTATTTATTTGCTTTCTCATTTCTGGTTCTAAATCTAATCTGACCTGAAGTAACAGACAAGATATTTAGAGTGTTGCTGACACTACCTGTGTTTAATGGGATTTTGCTCTTTGGAAAAGCAGACCATACCAAAGCTGTCACAGCTGCTGAAACTGTGCATTAAATCAGAGCGAAATAAACCGCCAGTAATGAGATTTTCTGTGACTGTGTCAAAAATATTTGCAGAAGTTTTATGAACTCATCCAATGCTCGTTGAATCAGAAAAAATCTTGCGCATTTCACCCACTTCAAGAGTCGGCATGTGTCCCTGTCAATGCTAATGCACTGAATGAGATTCTCACTTCAGCGACTTTCAAATGGAGGCTTGATATCTGAACTTTCTGTGACTTGTGGGCTTCGGTTCTGCTGACGTGTTCTCCTGGAACACGCAGACAGATAGGAGTGTCGACGCTTCTCCCTGGAGAACATCAGACCTCCAAGTACTGGTAAATCTCGTCAATAGAGCACATGCTTCTGCAAATCCCACAAATCTAGACACCCTCCACTTTCGTTGCATGCAAACTAGACTCCACAGATTGATGGAATACATTAAAGATGATCCACAACTGTCACTTCAGGGAACAGCTATAAATAAATCTACAGCATTTACTTTAACTTCCATCACCGTGAGTACCTGGCATAAACACTAATGAGCCTCTCCTGCAGCGCCACGAGGTGTGCGATTGTAAACAAAGCCACTATCGGCTTCAGATGCTGCTGTAGGTCTCTGCGGACGAGATGTTTGCTGGGCTCTTTGTGTGGCCGGTAGGATCCCACTTAGTGTAAATGATGGCAGCTGTGAGGGTGCCTCCGGCGAGAGTGACTTCAACAATGGCTGCCTGGTCTCACGTAGTGTACAGTGCCAGCTGCTCGTGCTCCTCAGCCCTCCAGTGAGCATGACTGATTGCGGCTGAGGTAAGCATGTCTCCAGTGAGAACGACGCTGGAGGCAGGAAGGGCGAGTACAACTCCGGCTTAACTTATGGCAACCACAGAAACATCAGCATCGTGCATCTGGCCACTTGGATTTGCTTTAGTGCGACTCATGAAGGCATGACTGAGTGCCTGTGACAGGCAGCGTTCTGGAGGCTGTATGCAGGGTGCTGTCGCATGCGACGAGAGTGACCCTGGTGATCGGCACAGCTCTGACTGCTGGTACAGTAAGTTATCACTCTGGTGGAGACTGCTGGTTGGGCGCAAGGTATAATAAACACAACTAGAATAAGGCTGACTGACTGCAGATGTGGTGAACAGGACTGAGAATTCATCACATCGAGCTCATTTTGAATGAACATGAACCTGTTATGTAATAGGAGGTTAAAATATCATAAAGTCTACCTTTTCCACTTTGGAGCAGCCATATTAAGGCATAGAAGCTCCTCATCTATAATATGTATTATTATTTTTCATTAAATCTAGTTTTGGCTAACAGATTTTTCTCCACTTCTAACTGAAGATACATTGCACTCACCAAGGTGAGTTCACATGCTTTTTCTTTGTCTCAAGTCCAATCACTCATCTTATGAAAGACCCACTCCAATGAAAAGGGTGTTTTTGTTGTTTTTAACATGTTTTTGTGGCATTTTTGTGATGATGAAGGACATATATAAAGAAAATTAAGGTCTAAATTGCATTTCTGAGTATTTCTTTATTCAGATTGTTGTGAATCAGGATCACACTACAGTTGGATTGCTTCAATATTGCTCACCATTTTTGTTGGTGTTAGGTTGGGGGTGTGAGGAACTGTAGCCTACAGGGAAAGAGTGTAAACAGAGAGCTCTCGGCAACAGGCAGGGGAAGGGGGGCGGTGTTGCTCTGTGTGACCCTCCCACAACTCTGAGGTGAATTTCTAATGAACTACAGAAACTATGTCCTATAAAGAGACAAGTTTGTGATTTTGGCTAAAAACTGCATAATCACACAAGACTTTATAAGTGTTTTGAACAACATAATCTCCCTTCTAACTCGTCATATATGGACGTATTTTCCGGGCCCCCTCCCTGTCACTTTCTGACGTTTTGGTTGTTTTTCTAAGTTCTGGCTGTTCCGGTATTGGTCTGTGGTCCAAGGGCTGCTGGGTTCCAGTTGGCAGACAGAGAAAACATGCATACTCTAACTTTGACTCTTTCTGTGTTTTTTTTGTTTGTTTTCTGAAGTATTTTGGAAAACTCCCAGCTTCACCATATCCAAATATTGCCAAGTCATGTGACTAAAACATAGGGTGCTCAGAAAAAACATCCATATATGACAAGTTGGGAATGAGAATGTGCTAATCTTAAAAAGTAATCAGATTCTTTCTTCCATCCATGAAGACTTCCGGTGTGATCAATTCTTAGTATGACTGCGGGGGCTTGGTGTCTCGTGAGAGTTTGCCTTGTGTGCAGACGAAGGAAGTAGAGAGGTCCAAAAAGATTTACCAAAATAAGATGCAAACAGTTATTTGCCAGGTGGTAACTAACTCTAACTTTTAAGTAAGTAAGTTTTATTTATATAGCACCTTTCACAGACAAAAGTCACAAGGTGCTTCACAAGTTAAAAGCATAAAAACAAATACTTCAAAAGATAAGAAAACATAAAATACAAAGCTTCGCCGATTAAAAACATAAAAGCCTCACAAGCTAAGAAACATAAAAGACAGGAGCAAGTACCACATAAAACAATCATTTCAAGCCCAATTAAAAACAGACTCAGTTAAAATGCTGAGTAAAATAAAAGGTTTTAAGTTGGCTTTTAAAAGAGTGAACAGGGTCCAGGGAACTCGCCAAACAGGAGAAAATGCTCACAACAGGCAAGTATCAATTTTGGACCCTTCAAAATAAAAGTCTATCATAATATACATCGCTATTGTTTTATCGCCCAGTCCTACTTTTTTATGTAATTTGGCACTTTTCAGGTTTTGAGGCATAGACAAACACACTCCACGTATACCGTTCTGTTCTGGACAACCACACAAATATTGTGATTTATAAAGTTCTTATGCGATGCTTAAACTCCGCCCCATGACCACGTGGGGTGTTTCTGAGCCTTTTGCCAAGAAGCGCTTTAAATGTTTTAATAGTTGATAGTTTTTTGTTGTTTTTTATTTTTTTTTCAGCAGGTTAGTGGAATTTAAAGTTGAAATTTAGTTCCCATGTTGTTGTTTTTTTTCTCTTTTTTATGTTGAGCACAGAATCATTCCTACTCCTGGCAATAACTGAACATCTTGATTTCTGTTCTAATGTAATAAAGAAAAAAGTATCTTGGTTTTAACACAGATGCCTCTTATAAATGTTTATGTTTTAAGAGATGTCCATGAGACTAGCTGGTTGACAAAAGGTAGATTGATGTAAAAAACTGTCAAGAGTATGAAAGGTCTTGAAAATCTGCCTTTTTTGTGTGTCCACAGGGGTAATATTTACGTGGAGATAAAAAAAGTTGTCAACCAAAAATCACCTGTAGAATAAAAAAAATCCTACATTCTCCTCAACACTAAACTGTCCACCACACACGTTTTTTATTTTTTTTTTTTTTTTTTTTACGATCCTGATCTCCTTAACAGTTTCCCCTCTGGTATCTAAACACCACAATTTTTTTGTAAATTGAAGCTAAAAGCAACTGCTGACCTTCATCTAAACATTCCAAACACAAGCTCTTCTGTGGCACAGAACCTTCTGGCTAGGGTGAGACCATGACAGGTAGCTACAAGAGTGTGTAGACTCCCAGGGATGGTCGTGACTTTTAGTGTGGGTCTATAACGAGTTAGAGTGTACAAAAAAGAAAAAAAAACATGTTCCAGTTAATTAAAATGTCAAGTAAATTAGAGTCCGGCCATCTGCACGGGGATAAATCATCAAATCTTTGCATGTCACTACAGCTTCAGCTTTGACTTAAAGCTGAATCAAAGCTTTGCAAACATAACCTGCCTGTTCCTAAAGGCTAGGATGATGTGGAATTTATAGCTTTAACTTTAACATAACATGTTTATTGACTTGTAATCACCATTCATAAAAGACTTACCAGATGGCTGCGCTGCTCGCTCCAAAAGATTTAAAGAGCTAAATGATGTTTCACAATTACATGAACTGCTAAATGTTAGATGTTTAACATTTTGAACATCATTTTATGATCAGTCACTGTGAACATTATGATTGTGATATGGCTCATCACTGCCAGTCAACGTAAATGAGATTTAGAAACTTTTTCAACATTAAACTCGTGTTTGAAATGGGGAGTCCATTAAATTCATGATCTTTCTAGCTAACCTTTAATGCAAACCCACAAGCAGAAAATCTAGGAAGCTTTTCGGAATTACAAAATAACTTCCCTTTTTGGTTTAAATCTTATGATAACTTGCAATGCGTTACTGTTTATTGTTTATCTTGTTCTTGCCATGGAGCTGGCTTCTTATTCATTTGAGGAATTTGCTGTAGCTTGCCGTGTTGCCTGTACTAGGTTGTACTGCGGCAATCAGGTACTTGTAACTGTCCTCAATGTCTGCTATTGTTCCTTCTGGGAGTGTGGTTCCATATGTGTGAACTACCTGGCCTTTTTTGGTGATCATCTGACCACAGGCTAGGGATAATCTGTCAATCATTTCAGACTATCAAAATGACAACACATACTATTATGGAGGCATCTGATTGGTCAGTTAGTAACTTCAATTACTTCCGATAAAGATGAAATATCATGAAAAAAAATAAAATAAGAAAGAATTAATTTGAAATAAGGTATCAAAGCAAGAATGGTTATTCTGACTAACTGAATGACTGAGTCATAACTATTTATTTGTCTATAGAAGTCAATGGGATTTTAGCTTTTTTCACTAGTCCAGTTTTGGTTCAGACCCATGCAGAACAGCAGTGAGGACAAAGGTAAATGTCACATTTGATGGACACTCATGCAAGTGGTTTAACACTGGTTTCAATGGTGTCCTAGACTGAGGATCTTAGAGTTCTGTTGGTGTTGTATGACTCCAAGCATTCAGTGATCTATGTGTGTGGCATTGATTCATAAGTTTTCTTGTCATTAATCCAGGCTGTGCACAGGTTGATCTGTCATGATCTGCAGTCCTGAATGACTGTTCTGTCAACCAGGAGTTGGTGTTTGGTTCTTCTTGTATCTCCACCAATACCCTTCTCTGTGCTGCCCACGTACTGATCCATGTGTCAATAGATGTAAGCAAATGTGAATAAAAAGTGTTTGAAAGACCCAAAGAAAAATGTTCAAAACATAGTGACTCAGTGAACCACTGAACGATAAAAAGAAAAGTACACAATGATGGTAAAACCCAAATGCTTGAGAATTTGTACCTCTGCTAAAAAGAAAAAATAAATATGTTGGATGAAAAGAAACATGGCTCTGGGGCCTTTTAAACCTTCCCAGGAGGTGCAGCAGTTTGCAGTTGTCTTTCATGCTCATCCCACCTGAGTTATTTGACAACTGCAACCTTTGTCAGACTCTGTCAATACCCGACCATTACTCTTTCTTTTTGCTTCACTAGTTTTATAAAATCCTCACATTCCTCTACAAAGTTTTTTGCTACATTTAGGTGTTTTTGCTGCTTTTTTGTAAAGCAATAGCTTTCAGCGTGCACTGAAGGATTCCCCACTTGCTTCACACTCAAGCACTGGTCTTAACCAAGAAGTCACGCTTCGGTTTCTGGAATGAAGCATACTTACAAAGGTAAATAAGACAGAATGGTTCATTATATGACTCTTAGGGGCTTGTTCAAAAAAGACAAACTGACGTCCTGTTCAAGGCGTACCCCCGCCTTCGCTAAACAGTGGCCAGTACAGGCTACAGCAACCCTGCGAATGAATGGATGGATGGACGGACGGACGGATGCAGATCTTTTCTACTGTTGTGATAAAATGTGGAAAAACATAAGTCTACATATATTCCAAGCAGTGACGTGCGGTCAGAGGATGCAGGTGAGGCTGTGCCACGCCTGCATCCCCCTGTTGAGCTGTATTTTGCAGGAAAGGCTGTGCCTTACCAGCAAAATACAGCTTAACAAATACATAAATAAAATAAAATAAATATATTGTTTTTACATTAAAAATAAAACCCAAATATTAATGTATAAATTACAATTGTCCTGTTAAAATACATGAGACAGCAGCAGGTGAGGCTCCAGCAGCCTGTGCCTCACCTGTGCTGCACACACTGACTGACACATGCGCTTTACTAATTTGTCTTTTTTTATCATCATAAAATATGTTTTT
>NC_050525.1:8781240-8828692 GCF_002922805.2 Oryzias melastigma
TATTTCTCACCAACTGTCTGATTACATTGATGCCAGTTTGTGACTCATTTAGTCTTTTTATTTGGTAAAAATGTGCTTTAGGAATACACTGGGTGAGGCAGGCAGTATGTGTGCCTCAAGGCAGAGGGCGCTGGTGAGCGTGGAGAATGTGACATCGCAGCTAAAGAATAATAAAGTTAGTGGTAGCAAGTCAAGTGCAGCCGTCAAGATATTTTTGAATATTGTTTAGCATCATTTTCTAAATGGAGGATGACATGTCTAAACTCAGGATTTTGTGGAGGCACGTTACTGGCAGTGACCTTTATTGAGATAGAAAGAGTTTTAAAACTGAAAAAAAGAAAGACTGGTGATGTTTAACCTAAATCTGAGTTGGTTTCAAGGCAGAATATGTTAAGTCCAGGTTATTCATTTGTTTCTACAGGAGTGACACAGACTTCATTTATAAGTAAAATAAGTCAATAATAAAAAGTTTGCGGATTTTTTTTCAATGCTACACTTTGTATACAGAAGAAAAACATTGAAATGAAATTTTAGACACTAAGTGTTTCCAGTCAAAGCTACTTTGTAGGATTCACATGTTTGTAAATCTGACAGAGGACATCAGTGCCTCACCAGTCGTGAACCTCACTGCACATCACTTGTTCAAATGGTTGCTCCGGTTACTAACTGGCGTTTAAGCTGCCCAATAATATAGAACATTCGGGCTATTAGACCAAAACTTTGTTTAAAGGTGTCTGTTATCACTTTTTAAAAGACACCCTTCAGCCAATCAGAATCAAGTTTTCACCCGACCAAGGTTTAAATGTACATTTTTTTCATTTTAATTTATTTTATTGTTTTTAGCCTTACTCTATGATTGAGTTCTAACACATTTTTCTTGTCTACTTGTTATTTTTTGTAAAGACTATACTTATCCTACATGTACATTTATCCTAAAAAAAATCCGATAACCAGGGAGCTAAAAAAATCCTTCCTTCTCTGTCCCTATTCCAATTAAATAAGCCATGCTCTTGCACAGATGCTGTTGTTCTACTAATAGTATTTACTTTTTTTGTTGCTTTACCATCCACCTTTAAAAAGAAACAAATGTTTGCATGTGCTTAAATCACTTGTATTTGACTTCTCCATTGGAGTGGAGTGCATGTTATAGAGCTAAATGAGCATTGTGTGTTGTGCTGAGTCGAGCTGAACCAGCTCACACATGGGACTTTGTATAATTGACATATTGACTTGGACTACAGTGCTCGACCATGTTTAGTGATCACACCAGATACATGTCAGATTCCACTGATCCATGCCCAGGCCCTTCTCATTACAAGGCTATTTTTTTGGGTGGAAGTTTTTTGACACAGACACGGTACACTGAACACAAAGATCACACAAGTCAAACAAACTGAGCTCTAGGGGTCAAAGCTTCCTAGTGTGAATACCATATGACTTGATAAACTGCTTCAAACCAAACTCTGATCATCTTTTAATCTATTTTCAAGTGTTCATAGTGTCAGTTTTTTTAAAAATATGATTATGCCTTTTTTGTGTCGT
This sequence comes from Oryzias melastigma, assembly GCF_002922805.2. Taxonomy (NCBI): domain Eukaryota; kingdom Metazoa; phylum Chordata; class Actinopteri; order Beloniformes; family Adrianichthyidae; genus Oryzias; species Oryzias melastigma. The sequence goes on from NC_050525.1 coordinate 8,782,783, forward strand.
TTTTAGGGAATAGTGTTTCACAATGGTTGGGCTCACAATGATTTGAATACACATACACATCTTGAGGAAAATACTACAAGAACATGTTAAAAACAACAAAAACACAATTTTTCATCAAAGTGGGTTTTTAGGTTTTTGTTGTTTGACTGATTTAAAGTCCTGCAACACAAACAGAACCTTATACAACTGCTTAACAATGTGCTAAACTAAACCACACACAAAAAGAAAAACTACTATAGACAGACACTTTTTTAAAGAGTGATTAGCTTTTACTTTTGTTCAGTATTCCTCAGTACTCTTCAGCTTGAATTTCAGTTATTCATTTCTATTCACATGCTCTGATAAGACTTCGGGGCCAGTAAAACCCCCAACAATAGCTTCCACAGAGTTTGTATGAGGTCTGGAGTCTGTATTCACTTAAGCTGCCCCGCTTTTTCCTCCTTTGCTCATCTATAATTGAAAGCTGGTAAACTTACTTCGGGAAAACTCTGACGATAAGTCGACACACGACACTAAACACAGACTGCTGGGCTGCTCCGGTTCAGTGTCTATGCACCGTCTAGGTCAGATTTAGGTTGACTGCACTAAAACGTGGACAGAGCAAAAAGAGAACAACAGAGAAAGGAGTTTTTCCATAATTGTGTCTTTAGATATACCATAGACAAATTTAAGACACTCAAAACCCTACCATCAAATATGGGCTACTTTATTAATTTTTTATTAGTTGTACATCTAGCAAGCTCTTTATTTACTTCAAGCCTTGCTCATTCTCTCCAGCATAATGTGCATAAATCATATGCATGTACTCACACAAGTGGCCCATCAGAGGCAAATATTAGTTCAGCTAAACAGGCACCTAGATTGAATCCTCTAGATTAGCCGACAATATGCTATGTCTCCTGAGCCAAAGCAAAAGCACACAACTTAGACATGAATGCGTGGTTCTGTTTTTGTATGTGGTGCTGTCAGCAAACCCAAAGACCTTGATTATGATGAAGCTGATACACATAATAAATGAATACATTAAACCCATATTTCTCTACAATTCTGTGCAAGGTATCTCGAGTCAATGGAATAACAATGGAATGGAATAACATTTACTCTGTGGTCTCTATGACCTCTAACTTTAAAATATGTGAATAAAAACCCTAATCCTTTCTAAACTGTATTAACATTTCTTATCAATAAATACCAGAATAAAGGACGTTCTTTTACAGAAGTAGGCAGGAGCTTGTTTTTTTTACTTGTTTGATTAACATTAAAGTTTTAACCTGCATCGGAGTTGACTGTAATGCTATGTGCAGACTGGACACGTGGCACGTTCAAAAACATTATGAACGCAGGTTCTTGATGCTCTTTTAGGATGTGGTGTTCATACTGGGATGTCGCTAACTAATACTAGCACATACTCACAGTTAAAAGAGGCTTGGTGCAAAATCATGTTCCAGGCATCTGGCCAGGCACAAACTGCAATTATTAATTTCACCTTTATGGTTAATTTTCAACCAGTTGGCACATTCACGTTTTGAAAAGGACGCTAACCATACGGCATTACCAAATATGAGACCTTGATTGGTCAAAGTTCAACTGGTTTAACTTTTGTTATATGCACAATTTCAGCACGTTTTGGACTTAGGAGCCCAAAAACCAACTTGAAAAAGATTGTTGTAATGCGTGAACGTGAAAGTTTCGAACATAGAGGCCAGAATTACGCATATATGAACATTTACAAAGGCTTGTTTCTGGGCCCCGTGTAAAAGTAACATAAGAAGTGTGAAACTCCTGCATCCTGCAAATCCCTGCAGGCGTTCACTCATTGAACTGACTTGAGTTAATATGAAATATGTATCAATGTAGTTTTTGTGTGCCTGTCCCAAGTCTGGGTCAATGCAGGCGGTTGGGTTAAGAAGAGATTTGACCATGAAACTAAATTCAAACCACACATTAGGGGTGGGATTACATAAATGTGTTTTCTACCCACTCCCTTTCAAGCAAATAATTAGCAAACATAAGCATAAGAGGGGTAGGACTATATAAACCCTCTTCTTCAAACTAATTTTCAAGCAATTACTTGAGAAACTTTACAATGAAAGAATTCTGTGTCCTGTACTGTATGTATACATGCAAATATGTCCATTTATGAATGATGGCATATAGATATGGAGGTGTATCTTCTTGTATTTTTTATTTTTTCACAAGAATATTAATCGATTTGTTGATTAATAGTTACACCCTTAATATCTATGTATAAATATTGATGGGTATTTATTGTCTGCTTTTGTATTTTTTGTTTGGATTCCTTAAAATAAAACAAATTCAAATCTAAATGTGAGTCGTGTGATGATTTGTTGTTTAGACCCCTGAAGGGAGGGGAGGCTGAAAGGAAAAGCAAACCTTGTGCTCTGTACATTAATCAGTCCTTATGGTTAGAGATGTCAGCGTGAACACCGACACATGAGGCTGCACACTGTGTGCTCTTGTCTTTGTTGATCATAAGGATCATCTTTAAAATGTGGCATCAGTTACCTCTTATGGCCATCACATGGCACAACTTGGTACTAATGAAGAAAACATGCAATTTCTGTGTTCCTGGTAGAGATTAAAGGTAAAGTATAAATAAAGGTTAGATTTAGGTTGTCTTGAAGTTGCGTCATGGAATCAGGACTTCAAATGTTCTTCCTTGAAACCAACTCAGATTTAGGTTAAGCATCACCTGTCAGGAATGGGAGATGGAGGACCAAAACGCAGGAGACCAGGCTTGGTGACAGGAACTTAAAACATTATAAAAATTAACCAAAACATGACAAATACTCAAGTAGACCAAAATGGTGACAGAGCAAATGACCAGACAATGATGAACCGAAAACCAGACACGTAAATTGCACTGAGGTTGATTGACTAAATGAAGACAGCTGTGGATGATTAACCTGGATGTGTCCAGACTGACAGGGAAGACAAAAGCACCACAAACACCCAAGCATGGAATCATGACAGTACCCCTCCTCAAAAGGGCCGATCCCAGATGCCCAAAAGCCTAAGAGGAGGGGTAATGAAGGAACCAAACAAAAACAAGTCCAGAAAATGGGGAATCTTAACAATACTGAAACTGATGTGACTGAGGGACAGTTCAAAACAGAATATGACAAAAACGCATAACACAACTGACACAAACAATCCTCACATCAGCTGTTTGAGATCAGTGTTATCCTGTATAAAATCATTAAAACTAAAAACAATTTGAATTTAGTAGTTACATATACTTGTGTGTGCACTATAATATATTCAATAGCTTTCAATGGGATTAACATAAAGGTTGGATGCATGACAACAATGCTATGGCGTAAATTTATTTAGTTCTTTTCTATCTTGTGTTCAGGCCCAAAAGCACTTAATAGTCACGGTCTCATTCACATACATATTTACACACTGCCTTACACCGGTGCAAATCTGTAACCACCTGAAGCAATTTAGAGTCGAAGAATACTTCAACATGTAGGTGGACAAGGTGGGAACCGGACCTGCAATCCATCGATCAGACGTTGACCGCTCTACCTCTGCACCACACCCACCCTTGAGTTGTAAGGTGTACCAGAGATCTAGGAAGTCCCAATTTCTCACAAGTCCCTCTGAACAACCACTTGTTAATGGCCGATCATTTGTGGGACAATAACAGACCTGCACCTACAAATATGAAGCAGAAAGGGTTAAACCAGAAGGTCCTGCAGCCGGAGCGGGAGCACCCAGAGGACAGCATTTTCTCAACATAACCCGAAAACAGCCACCTTCTCACTTTGAAATGATTCATTTCACATTGCACCTTTCAGAACAGTCAGCAAGACATAATTAAATATCATACACATTAATGCAGCACATTAAATACTTTTTAAGAATTAGCAAATTAAATAAATAAAAACAATCAGGAACTGAAATTGAGTCAGGGGAAAAGACAACAAAAAACTGCCCAGACGTCTGAAAGGACTGGTGGGTTTAGTGGGTTATGTTGACTGGAAGACATCATCACCTTTAGCTTTGAGTCAAGTGCAAAATAAAGCCTTGAAGCACTGAGCTGATAATGCATCAGCAATGACAAATGCTAAGAAAACAAATATACATAAATGTATCACAGGGTTCAGACGTTCAGTGTGGTGCAAAAAACCAATAAACGAAATCAGAAATTTGATGAGAATCCAGTCCAAATGGTAAAGAACGGGCAATATCAGAGAAGTGGAGGATCTATTCAGGACTAAAACAGAGAATTTTGATTCAAGGTTTAAAAAAAAAAAAAACAGGAGAAGAAGGAACTACAATAATGAATCAATGATGATGTAAAGTAAAAAACAATTTCCAATTAGTAGAAAGTAACTTAAGATTTCCAAATATACTTGTTCTAGACAACGATCACATGGTTAAGGTGTGTCCAGGCAAAGAAAAGCTGCAGTAGAAAGGTTAATTTGAACATGGAAAGAAACAGGACAAAGTCATCTGAAAATTGAAGCCGCCGGCCTAGAAGCTTTTAGATAAAATGAGACTTGTTAGGGTCAGGGAACGACTCCTTTTTACTACCTAAAGCAAAAGGAGGCGCTGGAGGATTTGAACTGTAGGATACTCAAAAAGATCGATTTGAGAGGCAGCTTTTCTTTGTCACCCCCTCATTGCCTCAGTTGATCTATCACGATGGCAGGTTTGCAAGTATTAACAGGAGAAGAAAGGTCTAATAAAACCAGTATTCGTAGGGATTTACAGAAAGCAGTAAACTGTTTGGAAACCTCACATATCTTGTTGAAAGAATATGACAAAATGATGAAAAGTTGGGAAGAAGAGATTCAAAGTGTTTGTCAGAAATATTTGCAAATTAAAAGAGTTCACGACCAGCATATAAGGTTTGGAATCAAATGGGCAAAAGTGGTACTGTTTTTGTAAAAGGATGGCATGAAACATACACATTTCCTTTGAACATTTTGTCTTTTGTAATGTTTTCAATGATTTTACACCATTTAGTCATTTTGGATATTTGGTCATTTCAAAAAGAGCATTGATGCCACATGTTTCATTCCAAGCAAGGAGGATTAAATTAGTTCTTGTGGCTGAAGTGCGACTGAGTCACGTTTTTGTGATTTTTTTTTTAAATTATCTTTTATGTAAAAACATAAAATTAAGTTAGCCCTTTTAAAAATCCTTCCTTTAATAAAAATACAGTTGATGGTGTTTAAGGTCTTTGTACCCATAGATGAATTAATATTTGTTTCCTGGGTTAAATGTTTAAATCTAGTATCAAGATGAAAAGTATAATTGCTGTAATTTTTCAGGATTGTTGAATTTCCTTCCTTTCTTGTTTAGTACGTGAAGACATATATCAGGCTGTCATTTATGGGAAAATCTTTGGTCTTTAAATGATGATGTATTAAATCTCTCTTTTATTCTTGGTGATATGAATCTTTAATAAGTAGAGTGACAGGAACTTAAGTATTATGGTTAATACTCTTGTGTTCTTGAGCAACTGCAATGTCCTTCAGAGCAGAACAACTTCTAGAACTGATGAATTGGGGAGAAGAATGATTTTTTTAGGGACAGAAGCTCCAGGAATTATTGTCACCATCTGGTCTAAATACACTAGACTGTGTTCTGGCTCTGTGAAATATTACATTTTGAAATGATGTGCTGATTTTTAAAGATCTACATGTGTTTTCATAACATGGGATCTCAAATCACCATTTTATCCAAACTTATATACATCTTCCAAACAAGGACAAACATGGTTTAAGAGTGTTTGTGAATAAGCTAAGAGTGTAGTTATAAAGCTATGGTACAAAAAAGAGCTCATGCTGCATATTTAGTGGTTTCAGTAAAGCTGATGATGTTTGGGTCTCAGCACAGAAAGTCATTGACATGAATTCCTTCCATAATGATTGCAGCTCATGATTCTCCAATCAACAAACCAAATCCCCTTAAGTTCAGTCTCTCTCAAACTGAATCCTCCTCTGCTCTGAAATGCTGCAATGACCAAAATCGCTCACACTTGTATATTGAACCTTCTCACTCAAAGTTTTTTTTTTTTTTTTTTGAGGAGGACCCATAGTGACTTAGAGCTGGCTGTCCCTCCACCAGTGGAGGGATTCACATCATGCATGTGACGTGGAGGAGAAACATGGTGTGGTCTGAAACACATAAGATAACATTTAAATGACTTTTAAGAGTTCAAAAACCGATGCTCTGCATTTTCTGAGTGCTGGCAGCTGCACGCTAATGTAGATGGCCGACGACTAATCATGACGTCATCAAGCGGTAGTAACGACCGAATTTTAAGACACTATTTTCTCCATATTTCTTTGCTTGTTGGGATAAATGTAGGGATAGTGAGAAGCCGTAGGGGTAGAAAGGCAATTTGAATTTCACCTTTGAAAGGTTCTGATCAACACTTTAGTGTTAATACAGAAAAGCTTTGTCTAAAACCACTGCAGACATGCACAACATCTGATAAACAAATAGCTCATTTTGTGTCTACATTTCATCAGGACTAATTACCCACATTAAAGTAATTTCATGAGATAAAGTACAATAACTTGAAAAACACGTTTAGTGCTTGAAAATGTGGCTTCAAAAGACATTTCTAACCAAGATATGTTTCTAAATGAATCATTTTAAAACTTTCTTTTTTAGTTTCACAAAAGCATTGATGAGATTTTCTTCCATCAATAAAAGCAGAAAAGTCCATTAACTATCAGAATAGATAAATATAGTTCTGGTTTCATCAAGCTGGGAGAAAACGAAGAAACATTTGCAACTAGTATACAGATCCTTAATACCCACGATGGGAAGATAATTTTCTCAAAATGCCAATAACTAGGTTGACTTCAATTACACGGAAGGATGGAGCCTTAGAGAACTACACTTAGCAGCTTATTCAAAAAGTAACAAATGGGGAAATAAGGAATCAAAAAAAGGAAGATTTCCCATGAAAACCTTCAGTTTTGCAGACCAGAGACCACATGTAAACATGCAATTAAATAAGACAGCAGGAGGCAAAGGTGGAGATCCTCTCTAGAGTCCCTGAAGACACCTGAAACAAGCCTCCATTCAGCATCAAGAACGTAAAGAACATGTTTATTTTTGACCTAAAATAAAAATAAAAAAGACGTTTTGTTGCTGTTTAGAGGAAATCAAGGCATAAAAAAACTTTTATTTTAAAGTCTGACAGCTGCATGACAAGCATAAAAAACATTAAAAACATGACGGGAGTAATGCTTATGGGTTATACTGTAATTATCTTGTAAAGTGGAAGTCTATTCACACATTTTTGGCTATATACATAAAGGCAAAAATGGTTTAAAACCTTAAGGAGCAGCTTCAAAAACCGTAGTCCTCCAAGTGCTTATCCATTTAGTAATGGCCTACAGCCTGTATAGACTGGTGGTGCACAACTCCACGTATAACCTGCAGGTCAGCAGGGTTTATCTTTAGCTCGAGTCCGTTTAATTAAAAAAGAAAAAGACTGAAAAAAGGGCAAAGCAAACAGCCGAACCTGAGGGTGATAACTCCTCATTTCATCATTCACTTTATGTCTTTGTGTCACTATTTTCCCCCACTCTCATAAAAATACAGGCCAGCATACACTAAGGACCGCCAATGCATTCACTTTGTCTGCATCAGTGACTTATAAGCATACATCTATGTCACATTTCCAGCAGTTTATAATGGACATAATGGAGCCAGATGATATAGGACATTATATTAAAAGAGGTTCTCCCTGTGTGGGGGCCAGGAAGAAGCAATCATTATTGTATATTCCTGTCAAGGAAGGCTGGAGCCTCTTCCTTGCAGCAACAAGTGAAACCATTGAGTTTGTCTTCTGTTCCTCTGCTATTATGTTTTATTTTTCATATTGTTTTTTATTTTGTGGGCGCCTTCAGGCTAAATAAATAAAGACAGAGCCAGTAGACAAGACTGCATGACTGAAACTATGTTTCCAGGTCATTTTATAGTATCATTTTGAGATATTTACTACAATTCTTAAGATAAAACAAGTAACAGGAGATCAAAAATGTTATCATTGACTGAAACCCATTGAAAAGTAATTGATTAAAAATTAAAAGAAAAAGTCAATCAAATGCAACAATAAAGATCAGAAACTGCAATATTAATAGGTGACAGTCTTCAGCAAATGTCAGGCTTGTTTGTTTCACTGATTTGTTAGGTGTGTAATGATTATTCAACTTAATTGATAAATCGATTTATATTCATTTGATCCAACCAGATCAATCTGTCTGAGATAAGCTGTTAAAAAAGATTTTAAATATATATATCAGTATATCAGTCTCTATGGTATTTGTGTGAAATCAATTTATCGGTATTGGACTGATATAAAAAATCTACTGATGTACACTATATTAGCAAAAGTATTGTCTCAACCATCCAAATGGTCAGAATCAGAAGGCCTTATCAATTGGCCTTGTGTATAACATCAAGCACACAGGCATGCAGACTGTTCTGCTCTCAGGAGCTCAGTGAATTCCAGTGTGGAACTGTCATAGGATGCCTCCTGTGCAATAAATCCAGCCATGAAATTTCCTCGTTCCTAAAATATTCCATTGTCAATTGTCTTTTTTTTGTCTGCTCCCGATTCACAGCAATTTGAATTAGGAAAGACTCAAAAATGCTATTTTAATCTTAATTTTCTATATATATGTCCTCCATCATGAAAAAAAAAAATGCGACAAGAACATGTTAAAAACACCAAATACACAATTTTGAGTGGGTCTTTAAAAATAAATAAATGTAGGCTTTTGCAGAGAAGCTTATTATTTATCAGCTAAAATCATTTCATAAAAGATGTTAAATAAAATGGTCTGATCCATACTCCTCTTACAGATAGGAGTGTGTATCTTTCCCTTGTCGATACGCATCTCAATACATGGTTCACAAATCGATACATAAAGGATTCAACTAACTTTTTGGTGATACGACACAGTCAGATTCTTCAATCAAAAACGCTTAAGTCTAGATAATTCTTATTCATGTGGCATTTTGCCAGAAATCGATTATTTACTTCTTGATTGATTTTATACCTTTTAACCAACATAATCTTGATTATATTGTGGTTTTCAAACGATACTGAAGATGTAGATGAATTTTCGATACGTATCTATTTTTTACATCCCTAACCAATCCTGCTGTTACTCCCACTGCCTGATCGATTTTTCGAAACGTATCTAATATCTTTTACACCCATACTAATAGGTTTTTAAGACACTTTACTGCTCTATTGATCATTCTGCTTTTGTTGTTTCTGTTGGAGATGTTTTCTCAGAAATCACAGACAAGCTGTTAAAGCACAAACACAAAAGCAGATTTATTTATGTGTTTTTTTGTTTTGTTTTTTGGATTAAATTATGCAGGAGCTCACATTAACAGGGTTGATAGTGGCGGGAGGTTTCCGTTCCAGGCGGCAAACACGCTGGCAGTGTGGATGTTGAGTATTGTGACACCCCCAGGACGCAGTGACACACACTATTTACTGCAGCACATAACAAGTTCAACGAAAAGACAGTTGGAGCTCCTTTCCTCTTTGCACAAACCCCTCCGAGCGAGCACACACAACCTTTAGCCAAAACATCTGGTTGCCACGGCAACAGATGTGCTACGGCGGCTTGTACATTCAGTGTGACAAAAGCACAACAAAACATCCCAGTTTTGAACATCAAGTCCAATAAAACTTGAGGAGATTGTTTTTTTCCACTTTATTGATAGAATAAGGTGTTTTTAGGAAGTCATTCCAAAATGTTTTACAGTTTGTTTCCGTGCTCTATCTGAAACTCACTTTTTCCTTCTGCGCTTTGATCCAGGAAAATGACACCCACTGTCGAAGCCAATAACCTTCGAGCAATGCCTCTCAGCTTATCTGGATCAAAAACGGGCCCCTCGCTGCCTTTGCCTTACCGACTAAAATAGCCTACAGTTCTCTGCCAGCCTCTGCCGTAAGTCCAATAACGGTAGTTCCTTTCTACTGCCAGAAAATCTAATTAATGCATGACTGGAGCAATTCGTCATTCGACAAACAAGCTTTTACAGTTTTAAACCCAGCATTTATCTTCAACACCACTTTGGGTCCCGAATGGCTGACATTTTCCAAGTGTCTCGTGACCCGCAGACATTCTGTCCCTCCTGTAAAAATGAAGGCTTTAGGCTTCTGGAAGTTTGTGACATTTGAGAGATTTTGGCCGTCAATCAAAAAGGTCAGCAAAACTCTCAAGGAAATATAGTGTACGCTTAAGAACCACTTCAATAAAAAATGTGTTTGGGGTGTTTTTTAACATGTTCTTGTGGCCTTTTTCTGATGATGGTGGAAAAATTAAGCTTAAAACTGTATTTCTCAGGATTTCTTTATTCATATCGTTTTGAATTTGTGGCATATGAATAAATGCTATTTACAAAAGAAGCTTATTTGTGACGTAAAAAATGGATGAGCCCCAAGCTCCCGGCTCCTCTCGATCCTTGTGGACAAATAGATCCGTGTACGTCTTTGTTTTTTCTCGTCTGAGCTTGAATCTGACTCAAAACTCCTATAGTGCTGCCCCAATAATGTTAAGTTGTGAGGGGCTGTAAGCAAGCAGGAGAAAGTGTAAATAAAGAAATGTTAGATAGGGTGGAAAGGCTTACTCCGTGCCAACAACTCAGAGGCTGATTACTAATAAACTACTGCTTCTCTGCAGAAACTTATGGGAAACAGCATAATTTTAATTAAAAGACCACTGGGAACGATTTTACAACAGATCCAAAGATGATCGAAGTGGGACTTTAAGGAGAAAATGAGCAAGGTGGCTTTGCCTTTTCAGCAACATCCTATTATACATTGATTTAACTTGTACTGTGGAAAAGATTTTAAAAATCAATTTCTACAGAGTTTTAACTACAGCATAAAGGTGCTGACTCCTTTTCAGGCTCTGAAGCTTAATACATTTAACAGTAGCTGCAGTAAATTCTCTGATCGCCATGCCTCCATCGCTTTCTTCTGAGAGAGCACGGCCCAAATGTGGCAACAACGGCTCCTAACCATGTTAGAGGATGAGTGCTCATGAATTCACTTAGAGGCAAGTGCTCCAAATCTGGTACAGTGATGCAGAAATTTGCATTTCTTTTACCCTTTGTTGAGAAGAAGGACATCTTACAACCATGAAGAGTAAAACTCAACTTTGAAGACATCCGATGATCAAACAAGAAAGAAGGAGCACATTTTCAGTCACAGGATTGAGAAAACTGATTTTCTGCTTAATTTTCTCTAAAATGTTGAAGGTTGTATCAACAGTCCCGTCCACAACTCAGAGGCAGGTGTCTGATAAACTCCTGCTGCTCTGCAGAAACTATGTCCTAAAAAGGACACGTTTGTTTTTTTATTGTTATTATTTGGACAAAAATTGTCAAAATCCTCATTGAAAGACCACTGAGAAGTCTTTTTTACACTATATGAAAAGATGATCAGAGTGGGACTTTAATGCGTGGAATTCAAACATTTCTGAAACCACATCATCAAAGAAAGGTCATTAAAAATCACAGTAAATGTATAAATGTTCACTTCTTTCAAATCAAACTACAGCCAATGATTACTTTCATCTTCACAGCCATTGCATTAATATCTTCAGATGCATTTGTTATTATTAAGCATCTGTATCAAGGCTGAAGCAGAAACAGATCGTTCATCTTGCAACGTTAAAAATAAAGATTTCTTAAAATGAACTTGAACCTACAGTTTGCTTTCATTTTTCTGTCGTTCTGATTTATTTTAGTGTAATCTGAAACTCATTTCAGAGTGTAGGTGGGCATCTCGGCATGATAAACAAGAGTCTTTGAACTTCTAACATGTAAACATGTTGTACTGCTGCAATTTGTCTTGTTTTTTTTTAATGGCAATCTCATATTTTAGCAATGCTTTGTGTGAAAAAAGCTGGAAATGAGTGCTACTCCGTCTTTCCTAAGCGTTTGTAGCTGACAAACGTGTGCTGGTCTCAAGTCCATTAAATGCAGAGTTTGTGAGGAAAGGCTTTCTAAGGAATGTTTCATCCAAATTAAAAATCCAAAAAAATATTAACTCAGTCAGAAAACTATTTCTTCCACGTCTCCATCATTTGGGTCATTCATGAAAAAATGGCATACTCCCACTTGTTTTCTCCAGAATACGACCATTTTTGGACTAAAATGACCAGATGAAGGCATTGACGCTACAATCTCTTAAAGACCGTACGAGCTTAGCAGGGATAAGATGGGAATATTGGCGCCCAAGTAAACATAGGTAATGACTGTTAAGCTTTGGAATTAAACCATCGATCTACCTGGCAGACAGACGCTCAACCGACTGTGCTCCAGCCACTCCCCCAAATCAGAAGAATGTGTCATTTAACAAGGTTTTATCAACAGATACTTCCTTTCAACCTCAATGACAAATCACTGTGCATCCAGAAACCGTGGCTGTGCATAATGAGGGAAGCAGGTTTATCCGTCTTCATGTGTGGATGAACCCAGAGCGGTCTTTCTCATCGGCTTTGTTTGTGTCACCCCTGTAAATCCCCCTCAGTATTTTTGTTTATGGTTGAAGCCTCTAAATAAGAAATAAGAGACGATGCTCACATCTGATCATCACCATCAGATGGTTGTTTTATGTCCTGGACAAATGTCAGCTCGACCAGCACAGTGAATATGAAGACCTCCAAGGCCAGCAGATCTGCAGGGGGATGTTTTCATGAGCCTGAAGCAGGGGGTGGAGCTCTGGAAAACGCCATTATTTACCATATGGAGACATCTTCAAAACATTAATTTATGTCTTGACTATTTTCACAAATAGGGGGAGAAAACTGCATAAAACAACAGCTAAAACAGGTCTTCCCCAAGCCACAATGGGAGCCATTATTCTTATTTATTTTGCCGTCACTTGAGATCCCTCGTCTTCCTGCATCGTGCATCCCCACGCCTTCAGGAATAATGATGCAAACGCAAAGCGCAGCAAAGATCTTCCTCTGTTTCTGCTACATATTTGATTTGACTGCTTGTGCATGCGGAACAGCAAAGAGCAGCAATTAAAAACAGATCCTCTAATCACCACACTTCAGATGTCTGACTCATAAAAGCAGAGCATCTTTGGCTCTCCGATAAGATATCAGCCTCTCCTTCCAGAACCCGCTCTCCCACACACTTCTCACTGCTGGACAATGGGTCTGAATTTGCTTCCATTTCACCACGCGGACATTTACTGTGAAACGAAACAAGGGGAGGTGGGGGGTGGAAGGGAAAAATTGGCTCCATATGTCTCAACAGATGAAGGGACCGACTGAGAAAAGTCATTTACTTGTGGTCACACTCATGAGGCCAGAGAGGCTCGCACCATGTGGACAGAGATCTGACTGTGGAGAGCTCCATACGGCTGAGCCTAACACGACAGTCAGAGATGTCGTGAAAACAACATGCAATGAGGGGAGGAGGAAGGGGTGGAATGGGCATTTGGAGACCACAGCAGAGAGGAAACTATTCTTCAGCTTTTAACCAAGAAGCCTGCTAATTAAACAAAAATATTTGGACAAGAATTATTTAGAAAATCGATGCTATTTTTCTCACTCTAGGACTACAAAACGCACCTCCAATGGTCTATTTTGAACTCATGTCATATCTAAAGCCATGAAATAAAGCTGAACTTGTCAGGCGATTCGCCCATCAGGGCGCCAAAATTCAATATGAAGTCAATATACAGATGCTATTTGAGGTCCTGTGACAGGATTTGAAAGTTGGGTACGACAGATCAGTCTGGCAGAAGCACATTTTGGGGATTGCGGCACGTCGAGGGTTAAAAAATCTGGACCAATCCGAGACTCATCTTCACCAACACCCTGAACATGTTGGTGAAGCTTTGGCGCAATTTCAATAAGGAAGATCTACTTCACTTCTGGGTAAGTTTGGTTCTTCCATCACTCACTCTACTTGCCTCTCATCAATTAAATCTTCACTCTAATAACCAATAGCTAAAGTCCCCACCTTCTATTTCTCACTCAAGCACAATCATATTTCTGCTTTTAAAACCTTTATCTCTCAACATTCTAAACCAGGGGTGTCTAAATCCAGTCCTGGAAGGTCGGCCTCATGCTGGTTTTCCAGAAACCCTGCCTTATCTGCTGTTGATTGCCTGAATCGAGTGTGTTTAGCCAAAACAGGAAAGACATTGGCCCTCAAGGCCTGGATTTGTGCACCTCTGTTTTTGTGCTGGCCCTCCTCCACCCCATTCTCCACCAGGACCAACATTATGTTATGGATTGGCGCTTAACCACCACCAACGTCTAGGCCATGGGTGGGTAAACTACTGGCCGGGGGCCATAAGCAGCCCTTGAAACTATGTAATCTGGCCCTCCAAACTAGAATAGATTATAGTGATAATCCTAATTAATGTTTTATTTCGCCTGTAATTCTGGTGTGTCCCCATAGATGATGCACTATAGATTCATTGACCAATGTTCATGTAGTGTTGGAACATTTCTTGTTTTTCAGACGTTCATGTATGTTGGGCAGCCATTTTATTGGTAATCCAAACACCACATGAACACAGTATCTCTCCAAGTTTGCATTTATCCTTTACAAACATCAACCCACTGGTGCAGTTGTCACTAAAATAAGAACAAAAGCCACAATTTTGACTCTCCAAAAGTTCCAACAGAACTCCAAAACATTCTGTTTAAAGAAATACATGCATTTATTTTCAAGCAAGATTAAAGTATGTTTTCCTTGTTATTTCTTCCTCTTATGAGGTGGATTATTAAAATGTGCCACGCATCTGCTCCTCGTCAGGTCCTTCTGTCAAATTTTAGAACCCTTTGTGACCCATGAGTCAAAGGGTTTGCCTACCCCTGGTCTAGACTATGAGGTTTATTCATCTAAAGGACGAGTTTATCCCACCAAAATAAAAACATAATTAGCCCAGTGCTCAACCACTAAAAGACTCTGGACTATTTTTTTCACATTTTGTATCACAAATACATTTTTATTATTCACATTCATAAGATCTTTCCTGATTGAAATGATGTGCTAATCAGTGAATCTGATCGCTCTACTCCTAACTTTTGTAACATTTTTCCCCTTGTCCATCGAGACGACATTAAAAAAGGCGTCTTGTTTTCCATCCATCCATCCATCTTCTTCCGCTCATACGGGACCAGGTTGCAGGGGCAGCAGTCTAAGCAAGATGCCCAGACTTCCCTCCCCTGTGTCACTTCCTTCAGCTCCTCTGGAGGGACCGCAGGCGTTCCCAGCCCAGCTGAGAGACGTAGTTTCTCCAGGGTGTCCAGGGTCTTCCCCGGGGCCTCCACCCATTGGGACATGCCTGGAACACCTCTCCAGGGAGGTGTCCAGGAGGCATCCCGGCCAGATGCCCGATCCACCTCAACTGTCAATGTGGACGAGAAGAGGCTCTACTCCGAGCTCTCTCCGGGTGACCGAGCTTCTCACCCTATCTCTAAGTGAGCACCCAGACACCCTCTGGAGGAAGTTCATTTCAGCCGCTTGTAGTCGGGATCTTGTTCTTTTGGACATGACCCAGAACTCATGATCATAAGTGAGTATTGTAACAAAGATCGACTGGTAAATTGAGAGCTTTGCTTTCTGGCTCAGCTCTATTTTCACCACAGCGGTGCATCGACCATATAACGGCGGACGCCGCTCCAATCCGCCTGTCGATCTCACGCTCCGATCTTCTTTCACTCATGAACAAGACCCCAAGATATTTAAACTCCTCCACCTGAAGCAGGAGCACTCCACCCACCCAGAGAGGACAAACTACCTCCAATTTTATTCTTATTTTTTCAGACGATGCTCCTATGTGAGGATGAGGCTAAAATCTTTAGGTGGTAGTTGTTCCCACATGAGTCAGGTAAACCAAGCTTCTAAACACATTTTTGAACAAGCGCCAAGAAGCAAATTTGATGCACATTGAAAAAAATGCAACATAAATTTGCTGTGCAAATCAGTGTGAACACAGCATTGGGTGCATTAAGGAAAACAAAAGTCAGTCAGACATTATGAACTCCATTCACAGTTACTCTAGAACTTGTTTGTAACACGCAACACATTAGCCACGTTAGTCATCTTAGCATATTAACAATACCTGTAACTCCCAAACTTGTTTACATGTAAAAAACAAACAAACTGATACCTACAAAACAAACGTTACTGTGACTATGCTAACTCCCAACCTTGTTAGTAACAAAAAAAGCACAATTTGACACAGGTACATCTTAGCCACATTGGCTTATTTACAAGACCCGTAACTTTCAACCTTGCTAGTAAAATAAAACTATAGTGCGACACTGCTACACATTAGCAGTGTTGGCATAATTCACAATAACATCCAACCTTGTATGCACCTCCTAAAACAAAGCAAACTGACATTTTGACAGAGCACACTCTACCTCTCAAATTATAAGAGGAATTGTAGCTTTCTTGAAAAGAATGAGGGCTTTTAAGCGTGCCCCATCGTGTGGAAATCCACTAATAACATGATAAAGGCAGAGTAATAACTAGCTTCAGGTTTGTGGTTTAAAAGTCTGTGCAAAGGTTACGGCATATGGCCGCCTTGCACAGTCACAAAGGGGTCAATTTTGTAGGAAACCCCTTCCTTTATTTTTTATTTGTAGTATTTTATGGGTTAAACTTTCATTAATTTAAATAATTTACTTCTTAACTTTGCTGCTTCTATTTTTATTTCAGCCTTGATTTTTTTTTAAGTGTGATCAGACAGTTATAATTGACACAGACTGTACTTTTCTTCTGTACTGTAAAATGCATAACACTATGGAAATAGAACTTCTGTTAATGTCAAATTACAAATTGTTTTTTATTCTTTCAGCTTGCTTGTGGTGAATTTTGTTGGATTTTTTTAAGCGCTGTGGTCAACTGAAGTTCTTCTGTAATGTCCCACAATAATTGGCACTTAACTGAACAAAATCTTAAAAAAAAAACGGTTTTAAACTATATATAACTAGAATCAAAACGATCGCTTCACAGTTGGTAATGAGTGCATAACTTAACATGTTTTCCAAAAGAGGCTTTAAAGATATTCATATCTGCTGCTGAGCTTTGCATTTAACATCTAAGTCTTTAGGGGATGCTGGAAAGGACCTTCAGTGGTGGAGTTTGCATGTCCGCCTCATGCATGGGGAGGACGTGCATTTCTTCAGCTTAAACACAGATACGTGTAGGGTTGATGGCTAACTGTAAATGAACTGTTTTAGGGAGTGTTTGCAAGGCTGTTTGCCTCCATTTGATGGATTTGTGACCCGCTCCAGCTGTGCCACGCCCCCCTGCCTGATTACTCCTGGGAGAGAACCCAGCCCCCTTGTGACCCTGGCCAGGATGAAGGGGAAAGACAAGATGGATGGATGGGCCACTGAGAGTGACTTTTTGAATCCACTTTCTTCATCAGGAGAGGAAACGCAGACCCCACAATCCTCTTTACTGTGGCAGTTTGAAATATTCAGAACCAGACGTTACTCTAGATTTTGGCCTGAAAGGGAGCCAATTGCCACAGTGTGTACTCAAGTGTAAGGGTCTGCATGCTCCTGCAAGATGGTGGGACCTAAATTATTGAAGCAAGATGGTTTGATGTTTCAGAAACATCATTTCAGGTAGTTCAGTGTGTGTCAAGGGATTGCTCTATATGACATGCATAGTAACAGCAGAGGATCAGAAGGATAGAAGGATGCTTTCAAAGTTAGTTGAAGCACACTGGAGTCTCCTTACTAATTGTCTCCTTGTTAATGTTTGAAGGACATGCATCCTAAATGATGAAGAAAAGTACATTTTGGATGAGGAACAATGTAGAAAGATCTTTGACGGATAATAGCATCAGCTCAACCAAACAATCTGGTAGGTACCAACTGTATATGAGAACTGGACTGAGTGACCCCTCTCCCTTGTTTTCCAAACAGGAAGTAGCCACTGGCTCCAAGAAGCCAAAATCCCATTGACTTCTATAGAGAAATAAACAGCTCCTGCGCAGTCAATCTATTTGTCAAAATAGCCATTCTTGCTCTGCTAACTTTTTTAACATGTTCTTGCTAATTTCTTTCTAGATTTTTTTTCTGTAGTACACGATATTCAAGTTATTAATTGACCAATCAGATTTCTCAATGAAAGCATTGCCCGCTGGCCTCCATATTGAGTATTTAACAGATCCGCCTGAGCCCGCTTTCAATTGGTAGGGGTGTGACCTTCCAAACAGCTCTCTCCTGATTGGCAAGAGTGGTTGCCATAGAGACGTTGACTCAGCCTGACATGGACTAATCGCTGCTTACTGATAACTGGCTCCAACATGGAGGCATCTGTAACGTGATATATTTTAACTGAATTGACTTAATTTCATTGGATATCGAAGAAAGCCATTTCATATGGATGACATCACACTTACTCAGTCCAGTTATCTTATACAGTCATTGGTACAAACAACTGAATAATCCACTAGATTTAAGTAATGGTGCAAAGTCTTAAAATAAGAACTTAGACAAAACTATTCAAACTCTTACTCAATACTTAAGTAGCTTTTCAACAGCTAGTTTTTGCTAAAGTATATGTTTGAATGAATTATTATGCATGAAAGTTAATAATTTTGATGAAATACTTTTTTCAAACTTGGGTAGAATTTTTAGATTCCCAGCCACTTATTGTTTAATAACAGAGAAAATGTTTATAAGACAAAGAAAGATGCCTTTTGCAGTAAAGTGGGTAGTGTAAAGTTACTCATTTGTACTTAAGGAACTGTGTTTAAAACAGAACACCAAGAGAAGTATTGCATACTTTTTACTTTAACTTTGTGACAAAAAAGAAACACATGTTGTTACTTTATTTTTTAGTATTTTTATTGGTCTAATTGTACCTCTTTCGAACTATGAATGAACAATAACATTGGAATTAGCAGATAACTACATAAAAAAGGTAATTATTTGTTAGAATGTGGCAAATATAATATACATAAAAGGAAAAACAAAATAGAGGTGGGATTATGTAAGATGTCTCTTTCTGCTCCCTTTCAAGCAAGAAAAAAAAATCAAACTCCACTTGACTTTAATTGATAATCAATACATTTAATGATTCTAATGTGATTTGTGGGTGCATATCTGCAAAAAAGTCTAATATTATTAGGAGTTATTACAAGAAAATGGCGTCATTTTCCTAATATCTTTGTTCATTTTTCTTTAGTTTCTAATCAATGTTAGACTTGATGTCTGAAATGGGTTTAATATATCTGTATTGTCTTTTTATTCAATTGTATAATAATGCTTGAAATAAACCAATAAATCAGATTTTGTCGATAAAATTTTCTTGATTATAAGCGCGTTGGGTTAACACATCTGGAGAAAACGTTCACATTCTGGTATATCAAGAAATTTGAAATGACAAATTTGCTGTTTATAAGTTAGTTAAGCAGAAGTAACACTACGTAAAATAACATTTCTAAAATAATAAACTTTAAAAATGTGACACATTGGAGTTCCATATCCAATAAAGGAAAACAAAAGTATGCTTCTAATATATTTCATATCCCTACAGTTGAAAACATGCTTTTAAAAACTATGGTTTTGTATGTTATGACTGTATTGTAGTTCAAGAGTTACTTTACTTTTTCAGTATATTTATCCATGATTACTTTTTCTGTTATTATGAAGTGACTATTCTTACTTGTGTACATTTTTAGATGGTTTTCTGCCTGTGGTCTAAAGACTGCAGAACAGAGTGAAAGAAACATGCTCTTAAGAGCTGATTAGCGTCTTCTTAGTACCTGTTTGAAGGACACGCGTCAAAAAACGATGCAGGGGGTTGTTTTCTATGTGGAAAAGTCTAGAAATGTTATTTTTATTACCTGAAAATGAAGCGAGCAGCACAGTTCGGGACCAAATGCACACAGGGCATCGCTTGAACGGGGGTTTAATCCAAGGTTAAGTTAGCCTCAGATCAACAGTCTTGTCACAGGTTGCGGCAGGGAGCCCGCGCGCTCAAAAGCACGAGCCCGGAGTTTTGACACAGGTGCACCTCGTTAGGCTTTTCTCGAAAAGCGTCACGCGCCTTAATTAGCCATTAACAGAAAAGTAACAAATTGAGCGCGTGCCCCGGTGTCGCATTGTGTTGCAGTTCGACACAAACAGAAGGTGAGACCCCGTTTTAACACCGCAATGTCACGCCGCCGGAAAATGCCCACGACTCTCGGACCTCGAGCGGCGGCGGCTTCAGTCACCGACGCAGGCGGGGAAGGCAGCGCCGCATCCCCGGCAGCCGCTGCACTTCAGCGGCGGAGACCTGTTAAGCCATCAATTCTACCGCGGTAGCGACACGGACAGCAGTTGTTGCATGTGTGAAGAGACGGGAGCCCACACATCATACATGAGACGAACAGGATCACAGGTGATTTAGAAAAAAAGAAAAAGACAGACTCTCACCGGCAGCTGCTGCGTTTCTGGCTGTTTTGTCTTCCGTCTCGGTTTCCTGAGAGTTAATTAGCTTCTGACGTTCAGTCCCAATGATTTCTCCCTCAACTGTTATTATCCACTTGGAAGGGATCTTTTTTTCTTTTTTCTTTCTTTCTTTCTTTCTTTTCTTTTCTCCTCTCAGTCGGGAAATAACGGGTAATTCGGCGTCCGCGCGCAAAGCTCTGCCCTCTTCAAACTAACCTTCCCGCCCCCTCCCTCTGCCCATCTCAGATTGGTGCTGGACAAGAGGGGGCAAACCCTGAACCCGGGGGGCTGCTGTGCAGGCGGTGATCTGTCACAGCTATCAAAGCCCACATGGGCATGTAGTGTTTGCTGTTAACCGACCAGCTTGTCAGGGATGCTCTGGAGGAGGAGGGAGGGAGGGAGGGGGTGGCAGGGGGTGAGAGCGTCTTGCACCCCCTCCCCATCCTCTCCCCCCGTCCTTGTGCGCTTGTGCACAACAGGGCGACAAACGGCGGGCCCCGTACTGAGGGATCCAGCGCGCTGACGCAGGAGCCCGGGGTTCAACCCCGGCTGGCAGGGATGCGCCGCCGCTGCTGACAGTGATAAAGTAATCTCATCTGAGTCATTGCGGTGGGAGGAAATAGGAGCTGATCATATATCCACCGCGCGACCTTGGGGTGGTGTTTGGCTCCACGGAGGGACTGGGGACAGGAAAAAATGAGAAGCTTCACCTCCTCGTCTCCAAACGCTCTCCTGTGGTGCCACCTCTCACCTCTGCGCACAGCAACAGCGAAAAGTACAAGAGCGCGGCGTTTATGTGCAGACTCCCAGGCGTGTTTGCGCACAGCGGCAGCAGCAGCGCCTGACCTGATTTTTGCTTCCCGCTATAGGATCTTGTCAAAAACAAACAAAATTATTGAGTTGAAATGCCTTTTGGGGATCGGGACTGGATTTCTCAAGTTAAATTGAACGGAATCTGACCTGACACTTCTGCCAGCTGCAAAAACATGAGGGATTTTTTGAGACAAAATATTACAGAAACATTCCAGGTGGAGTGGACACTGAAAACACCTTCTCTTATTTTAAGTTTTTTAAAGGAGCAACTTCACAATGAAAAACAGAACAAGCAAAGAAACATTGAAAGTGGGCAGATTTCACAGAAACAGCGCCAACCTTCATATACTGGATCAGAAAATATTAATTTTAACAAGTAAAAGTTTTTCTTATGAAAAACAACAGATTTTGGAGATGATATAAAACATATAAACCATTCAAGATATTAGTCAAATATATTGATTCTCGAAATGGATGCTGCAGTATCCTTTTGGACTTAAGACAGGATCCATGCACTTAAATCATATTTTGATCTACAGTTGTGCTCAAAAGTTTATATAAGAAATGCTGAATTCTGGACTATTTTTCATGAATCCAGAAATACGTTTGTTCACTCATGGTTAGTGGTTGGATTAAGCTGTTTATTGTTCTACAACAGTGATAACTCTTTCTTTAAATATAACAGAAACTTCCCAAATTACACAAATCAAAAGTGTACATACCCCAGTTCTTAATACCTTGGATTGCCTCCTTTTGCATCAATTACAACTTGAAGTTTCTTGTGATATTTTGTAGATGACGTTCTTTATTTTTCTCTCATTGTAAAGCTGCCTATTCTTTGTGGCAGAAAAACTCAAGTTTATTTAAATTCTTAGGCTGTCTTGCTTTGGGATCTCCCCAGAGTGGCTCAATAACATTTAAGTCAGGAGACTCTAGAACCTTCACCTTATTCTGTTGGATCCAATGATAGGTGGACTTGGCCTTGTGTTTTGGATTGTTGTTCCATGTGCATCCTCCCAGTTGAAGAGTGACGGTTTTCCTCCAGTATCTTCTACTGCATTCATCTTGCCATAAATTGTCCACCAAGTTTCCTGTGTCTTTGTAGCTCACACATCCCCAAACCATCAGTGATCCACCTCCGTGTCCCACAGTAGGAATAGTGTTATTTTCATCATAGATCTTGTTGACTCTTCTCCAAATGTAGCGTTTGTGGTTGTGGCCACATAGTTCAATCTTGTTGTATTTACTCCAAATAACTTTGGTCCAGAAGTTTGGAGGCTTGTCTTTTTGTTACTTGGCGAATTTTAAGTGAGCTATTTGTGACAAAGACTTTCTTCTGGCGATTCAATCATGAAGACCATTTTTCTTCAGGTGCTTCCTTATTGTACATCTCAAAACTTTTACACCGCACCGTTTTTTTAGAGAGTGCATGGATAACAAGTTATCTGAGGGAGTTTTTTTTTTTTTTGCACCACTAACAATTTGTTGTGTCAGAAATTTCTGACTGTGGTTTGGTTCCAATCAGAACCTCTCTCTTTCCACTTCCTGGTCCCAGTTTGAACACTGTTGACCTACGTTCTCGCTTCTTTGGATATCTTCTTATTTCCCTCTCCTGTCTTGTACAGGTTGGTTACCTTTCCCCGTAGATCCTTTGAGAGCACTTTAGGTTTCCAATGGCTCAGGATCCAGAAATGTCAGTGCAGCACTGGATGAAGGGTCTGTGGCAGCCAAGAAACTCCAAGACCTTTTGTGTACAGTGATTGATTACAGACAAACGAGTAACAGGTGAGGAGGTTACCTTTAGCAGCTATTCAAACCCTTCTCTATCAGCTCGTGTGCATGTTTTCATAACAAAGTCACTAGGGTATGTAAAGTTTTGAACAGGGTCATTAGGAAAGGTTTTTATTGTCAATGTGATTTTAAAAAGGGTAATTATTTTTTGACAATAAATCCCTGCACCCAACCACTACCTATGAGTGGAAAAAAAATGTTTGTGTTATTATTCATTCACTGTTCTATGAAAAATGACCAAGAAATCAGAATTTCTTTTAGGGTATTTAAACTTATGAGTACAACTGTTTTGTAAATGTGCTCCCAGTGGTCTTTTAATTATGATTGTGTCGTTTTTAGCTAAAAAAAAAACAAAACAGTTTTTTGGGACTTTATTTTCTCCAGAGCAGCAGAAGTTCACTAAGCTATGTTCACACTGTTCTTAGCAACTTACATTAAAGTGGCCACTTTCAGTGAAAAGTAAACATGCATCGTAAATGTGCATTTTAGGCTTCCACGTTCAAAACTCTAGCATTCATGTGTCACTACACAGGTTTGTACGACCATTTTGGGGCTCGAAGTGCAAAATGCATTAACTTTCAATGCATGTTAAAAGTTAAACCAGTTAAACTTTGACCAAACAAAGACTCAGATTTGGTAGTGACGTAATGGATGGAATCCCTTTTAATTTGAAAATGAAGGAGAAATGAATAATTGCACTTTGCGCCTGGCTGGAACTATATGACACCAAGTCTTTTGAATAGAGCTGTGAAAGACAAAGCCTGAAGCAAAGTTCACAACATTTGCACTGCTTCAATATTTAGCACCAAGCCTCTTCCAACTGTAGATGGCGGACAATTCAGTGGCAAAAAGAAGAAGTCCCTCCCTGCTTGTCTAGTGTGAACATCGTGGGCTAAATGTGCGCTCAAAAATGTACATTTATGAACATGGGTTACATGCCCTGGGTGAATACAGCATTAGGATTTTGCCTCTGAGTTGTGGGCGGGACTCTTGGCAAACTCCATTAACATTCCCTTCCCCATCCCTGGAAGCTCAGAGGAGAGAACTTGTGTCCCGCCTAGCCAATTTTCTGTGACATCATGTGAGCTCTTTTTCCGACTGATTTATTTATCTATTTATTTTTTATTTTATGTTTTTTATTTTATTTCATGGCAATTACTATTAAGAAATACTCAGAAAGGCAATTTTGAGCTCCATTTTCTTTATACATGTTCTCCATTACTAGAAAAATTCCACATAAACACAAAAAAATGGAGTTTTATTGGAGTTGGTCTTTAAAACTAATGCTAAAACAAGGAAAAACTGCTTTTTCATATTTGACGCTTGTATTTGCGTCTAAATCTGCATTTGCTGACACTGCTTGCATTAAGTTGTCCTTTTGTTTTTTCAAATCAATCAAGTTTATTTTAAGATTAGGACTGAGCACACATGCATCTCGATTTTCTGTCTTCTCCATAGGTCCTCTGTTGTCTCAGAGGACTCACGCTCTCCTCTAATAACTGTGAATGTAGCTCAGCTGTAATTCTGTGTGACCGGATGGGAAAGCTGCAGCCTGCATCATTTAGAGTTATGTTCTGACCATCAAGCCTTTTTTTAAAATGATCACCCAACCGAGCTTTGTCCTTTTATCTTTCACTAATCACGTATCTTGCTTTATTAGATTTAATCATTTCAGATTTTAGTTGATTTGAAGCCCAGTTAGTGCAGAAACTTAAGACTTTATTGCATCTTCTGGAACCCGGTTTTCTTCCTGCGATGCTCTGAAGCTTGTTGCTTCTCTTCCCTAATTGAGTTTTCCTGGAAGGATATTTTCTGGCTCTCGCAGAAGGTCTAAGGTTCATGGGGGACGGGCGGTGTGTTGCGCCGCTTTCATTTATCATTTTCATTTATTGTTCCATTGTGACGCCCTTTGAGACTGTAATTGTAATTAGGAGCTCTAATAAACTTGATTTGCTAACTGCTCCTGTGGCAAAAAGGGGGGAAGAGATATGGCGGCCTGTGCGGCAGACGCTGTGGAGCATGAGAAACAAATCCTCTGCGTGTCGGATGAAGATCCTAGGAGTGTTATTTCAAAGAAATCTTCAATGCAGACAAAAGCGTAAGCCTCTCTATTTAGTGTGAAGATTATTTATTTGTCTGTGTGCTGACTCACCACTTGTAAGAATCGTCTCCTTGCAAAGGTGAAAGTCTCCAGGCCTGACATTTCAGATCAGCTCTGCCTTTTTATTCCTCCGAAGTGCAGAAATTAAATCCAGTGTGGTGTGCCATTTCCAGCCGTTCTGCTGTCACAAAATGCCATCCAGTTAACTTCCTTTCAATAATTCCCGGGCCAGTGTAATCGTGTCCTCTAGCGAGTAATTATAAACTCAGGAAAACTGACACTCAGGTGTGTGTAATTCTCCTCTTCTTTTCTTGATTAGTTCCAGCTTCTGGGAGAAATGTTTGAGGAAAGAAGGATATGGAGAGGAAGGAGCATTCTTCATTTAAAAATGAATTTGACCAAATTTGTGGAATGTCAAAAGGGTAAAATAGGCACTATTTTAGTGTGTCATCCTTGGATTTGGGCTCTTGAAAATAATTTATTCTATTTTCATTTTCCTTAAAAAACCTTCAATTACTGTGTGGAGGTGGGGTTAACCATTAAAGAACCACCAGAAACCAAGAAATCTACTCAAAAGGATACAGCTTAATAACTTATTTATTGTCAAATTGATAAAATCAAATGATTAAGTTGCATCATTACACCCAAATTGTCTACATAAATATCTGTTCCTCCCACTAATGATTCAGTGGTTTAGTTTTAGATGATCACTTGAGAAATAAGCATAGTAACAAATTAAAACACATTTAATATAATTCATAACAAAGAAAGCATTGATAGGAAAGTCAAATGCTAATTTTGCTGTTATCAAAAGATTTTTATTCTTATAAAAGGAACATTTACTGTGCTGGTGTGTGGGCCGTATTTTACCTTAAAAGTGTAAGGGAGAACTTGCAGAAATGAACAGTGTGGTTAAAATGTCTAATACATTAATGAAACTGACAAATAAAAAGATCTAGAAAAAAAAATTAAAGTAACCTTTTTTTATGTAACAAAAGAAATAAAGGAAGATAAAAAATTTAACATTATGTAAAACTGCAAGTTGACTAAAAAACATAATCTAAGAAAAAGGTTTAAAAAAACAGCTGCAAATTTGCTTGCAAAAAAAAAAACAGTGAAAAAAAAGCATGTACGTTTTTTTTAATTTCAGTCATAAAAATGTTTACAAATAAGAAAAAAAATTGCCAGTCCAAAAAAACTTTTCCCTAATTTTTTTTTCTAAAAATTAAATTGGCAAAAAAATATATATACATAAATACTTATGAATCCGCACAAAACAACAAAACCCAAATGCAAATCTCTTTGCTGCTTTATAAAAGCACTTACTTCATGTGTTTGATTAGTAAAATGTTCTTTATTTTAAAACCTGAAATAAAGAAGCGAGGCTAAGAATAAGAATTATATGTGTTGATGTCAACATGTGCTTTTTGCAGTGGCCGGGACAGAATTTTTGAAAGTATACAGATTAAAAAGTAAAAAATATAAGTATAAATATAAGAAAGTGATTAAGTTACGTTTATTTGAAGAGTAACCCTGCACATACAAAATCCTGAAGTGGAACATATTTGGTGTATACTTCTACCTTCTTAGAAGGCTCAAAGTGGTTTACAGCCCCAGTCCCATTCATCCATTCACACACACATTCCCACAGTAATGGCGGCTCCACCGCCTAACACTGGCGCCAACCTATGAGAACCAAGAACAATGTGGAGTCCACTGTCTTGCCCGAAGACACTTCGACACATGGGCAGAGAAGGCAAGAACCAAGCCTACGATCTTCTAGAATGGCAGTCCAAAGATATTGGTTGAACGAAACACCAACATTTCTGAGGCTTGACTAGATAGGAGACCTTAGAGATCTATGGAGCTAAAACATTGATGGAATTGGGGTTCAGTATTGTTTTTTAGTTTAGTTGGAGAGAGTTCCTAGCGTGCCACAACTTCACACAAGAAATGTAATCTAATTATTCTGTCAGATTATGGAACTCAGGACCACTGAAAACAACTGCATGTCATCAGTGTAAAAAAGTGGTAACATACATTGTTACATTAAATGTTTACAAATCTTTCCAAGTGGGCTGATGTGCAATGAAAACAACAGTAGACCTAGGACTGATCCTTGAGGAACACCAGGCAAGAATGGAGTGGCTTCAGTTAGAACAGGGTTGCTCATTCCTGGTCCTCGAGATCTACCACCTTTTTTCAGATCTCCAAACCCTTCTACCTGCTGATTAGCTCAATCAAATCTGGAAAACAGACAGAGTGGTTGATCACAAGAACCAGGATTGAAAAGTCCTGAGTTAGAATGTCTAGAAAAACTCCCCTTTTGACAAAAAAAACACTTTAAAACCCAGCAGTACCATAGTTTGTTTCAAATCTGTTAAAAAGAAAATTATGACCATTTTACACTTTTTCTTTGTCAAAATTCAAACATTTGTATAAAAAAAAATGAAACAAATCCAGTATTAAAGATTGAAAACAAAGTTCTGCTTGAGATTAAACATTTATTTAAATCTGGTATACTGAACGCATTCTGTTGAGGAGACACAGCAGAGAGGAGATTGACTGACATGGTCAACAGCCAGTCAGGACACAGAACCCAGTGCAAGAAACAAAATTGCCCTGAAAAATATCAGCGAAACAGCAAGACCACAATAAGTAAACTGGGATAATGCGAGGGATCACTGTATTAATATTCATTTATTGGATTAAGCCTATTTTTCTCTACCACTGCTTTCACACCAGGTGCTGGGCTCAAAATCACATGTTTAGCCCATGGTGTTCACACTGTACTATCGTTAACTGATGCTAGCGCATGTCTGCCAACTACAGTCAGAAGCGGGTTGGTGCAAATTATGAAAGCGGTGGAAATCCTGGTAATCTTGCTCCAGGTTTTTTTCTTTCACAGCTCTATTCTGATATATAAAGGCTTGGTGTCATATAATTCCAGCCGGGCACAAAATGCAATTTCTCCTCAAAGATTAATTTTCAAATGATTGTCACTTGCATAAATTAAAAGGAATGCTATCCATACGTCGCTACCAAATCAGAGTCCCTGTTTTGTCAAAGCTCGACTGGGTTTAACTCTCAACAAGCGTTAAATGGCAGTGCAGTAGAGCCTTAAAATGGTCATAAAAACTTACAGAGACATGCTTAAATGCAAGAGTTTTGAATGTGGAAGCCTGAAAAGCGTATTTTCACATGTTTGCAAAGACTTTTCATTGGAAGTGACCACTTGAACTCACATTGCTGATTGCGTTCTGTCCTTGGCTTGAGAGGTTTCACATAAAGAAGAAAGGAAACTTTATTCTGGTGGTTTAAATCAAACACATTCTCACTACCAACTTTTAATATACAGATGTATTTTTCGGGCCCGCTCCATGTCACTTTTTGATATTTTGGGTGTCCCCAACTCGTTGTTTTTTGACATGTTTGATGTTCCTGTTGAATCAGCCCCAACCCCCGGGACCACGAAGCTGTACCAGTCCAAAAGCCCTTTGGTACCCAGCTGCAAACAGGGAAAAATGTAATCTGATTTTTTTCCTCCTTTTTATTTTCTGATTCTGAAGGAAGTCTTATTTTGGGAAACTAGGAAAATATGTCTGTATGTGACTAATTGGGAGTGAGAATGTGTTATATCTGTTATTGGTGCTTGATGTGTTCCTAAAATAAGTCATATTTGTGCTAACAGTCAGTTCATTATCAATGGAAAAATGTCTGCGTAGTTGCTGTCTTCAGCTTGTACTCAACACATTAGGGTTGTCGGGGTTGATAAATAAATGCAGAATGATTGGTGAACTTTATGCTCATGGTTGCATAAAGACGCGGTAGCACGTACTCTGTGATGACTGAAATGTGACCGTTAACTGCCATGAGGCTTCATTGAAGCTGTCAGCTCCTCATTGAAGACATTGGCCCTTCTGTCATCCAGCTGCTGTGCTCCAGGGCTCATCGTGTGGTTCTCCTCACCATCACAGTCACTTCAGCGTGGTTTCCGTGGACCATTCCCTCAAAATGGCGCCACTTCCCAGCATCAAAGAGCTGCTCTTGAACTTTGCAGGGACTGACAGGGACAAAAAGCGGAATCTAAAGTTGTACAGTAAGTAGCCTGAAACAGCTGCATAAACATTTCCACTGCAGGAGCGTAATGCTTGTGACTGAAATGCGAATGTTTGCCAGAGGGACAAACACAGCATCCCGATGCGGCGTGACGCTTTAGCGGGACTTAGGGTTTACAGCGAAAGTGCTGAGGTCATCACATTAGGATGAAGCAACACAAATCACTGTCAAGGCTGCAATTAATTGGAAACCATCGTGGCTTGTTATACCATCCATCAAAGCTTCTGCTTTCCAATCTGCTGTCTCCTGAAATGCTCCTGTTGACAAATGTGTTATTGTAAACCAAAAATAACTCACTTCTATCGATGTTCAGATAATCGCCATTTCAAAAACAAGCCACTGTTTGCTGCCTCTCCGCTGTGCGCCCATCCATGCCTTCAGCACGTTTCCCTACAACACAAATTATTACATTATATTTACAGTTGATTGGACTCAGCTGCTCCTTCATATGGTTCATATAGTTTGAGTTTTCCAGCTTTATTGAGTACGCTGTTTGTGCTGGGGTGGTTTTTAAATGGATAATGAGACCACTTCGAGCATGTGGTTCATGCAAATGGGATCCCCTGAAAGACTCAGCAGCAATGTGAATTCAGACCATTTAGCTCAAAATAATCCCAGATGGGAACGTGGCCTTCTGCACACGTAGATGTGTGGCTGATGTGAGGTCCTCATGGCCCAAATGTTCAACGCTGCTGCAGATCAGTAAGCTCCATTTTTTTTTCTCCTGACTTCATTGTTTTGCAATAAAAACAATAAAAACTCTTTGCATTTTGTCAATAGCCCAGTTCATCTCCAGTACGTGATTAGATAGCTGGACTGAATGCTAATAACATAGTTGGATGAAGTCCCTGTGCAGTCATCCCCAGATGTGTACGTACACAACGGCCCCCTCGGGATTTCCTGTGAGCAGAGCTCGTTTCAGTGCCATGCTGTGGCCTATTTGACTGTGGAGCACAAAAGAGTGGGCTACACTGAAAAATGGGCCTCCGGAGAATTCACAACTGAGCTATTTGATCAGACTGACACAGGTTCCCAGAAGACTTTTTGTGCTGTTTATTTCACAAATAAGCCCACTAATTTATGCTGTGTGGCTTTGGACCAACTCACATTTTTGACATGCACATGGACACGTCTAGCTTTGAAATAACTGCCAGTATGAGCAGGACAATAAAATTTGTGCAACAGCTTGTTTTGCAAATTATACATCTAGTTTCAATCGTTGTGCTTGAATCAAAAGAAGACTCCAAACTTTTAACAGAAAAAACGGGACTGCATAAAATATTTTTGATTCTTTTAAGTGTATTTATTCCCATTTTCCGCATGAAATGACATCACAGAACTAAATATGGTCAATCCAGTCAACCAATATGTTTAGAATTGTTCTAGTATTGGACAATTTATCACTGGTAAATTGGAGTAATCCAACTTGAGACTAAGACATTTCTTTTGAACAGAGCTTCACTGTGGAAATTGAGGGATCAGTCCTAGACTGAGACTGTGTCCGAACACTTTCACCATTCCCTAACCCCTAACAGACTACGCAGTGCAGGACTACTGAGTGCCCTCTAATGCATTTGAGGCACATGCTCACTACTTTTTCTTTTTTTTTAAAGGGCACTTATGATATTACCCATTTGCCAAAGAAAAACAATTTAAAAATATGAACACTTTACAAAGACTATTTATGTGTTCTAATGATGGAAATTTGAATGATTTATACAAAATGCATTGAAACACTTTTTTTAAATGACTCATCATTCAAATGCGACGGACACAACTTTTGACTTTTCCAAGCCAAACCCCAAGTGGTTTATGTTCACGTCTCACATGAAGTCCTAAATTCAACCTGAGTGGAGTTTAAAAGTAAAATCAAACCTATTTCAAAATGTTTTCTTATTCTTGTAGTTGTGCACAAATTAGTTGTGCAACTGATTTTAGGATTACAATATCTGCTTCACATGTGGATTAATCGGAAATACACTGTGGATTAGTGATTAGCACCTTCGTCTCACAGTGCAAAGACCTTGGTTTATGTTTGCACGTTCTCCTGGTGCATGTTGGGTTTACTCCGGGCCCTCTGGTTTCCTCCTACAGTCTAAAAACAGGCTTCATAGATTCATTAGCTGCATTTAGATGAGCAAAATGTCCTTGATTGGATCAAAGATAAGTTTAGAATAGAACTATGCAAATGAGCCCTGAAAAACTTTCCAATTGTAGCAAACATTTCCATGCACCACAAGTTTGATCGGAATAAATAATTTTGACAGGCGCGCATGTATGCACTCACAGACATGAAAGGTTTGAGTCCAGCTCTCTGCTCAGAGAAACAGATCCCTCGTGGAGAGCAGCTGGTCGGTCCTGTTCGCGCTCCGAAGACTTCTCTGGAGCGCCACACCCTCTGCATGACGTAAAATTTAGCACACTGATGACACACGATCGGAATGGATTGTTTACATGCACCACGATCGGATCAACAATCGGTATAACCCATCCATCTCCATTGGAGGGAAATTTGGATCTGAATGAGTCTGATCGGGCCAGAGTATTCCAAATGGTATGTTTACATAACACATTTTTATTCTGATCAGGCATTTATTCCGTTTACTTGTGGCCATGTAAACATTTTGTTTACTGATGACTAAACGATGACGTCTACTCACTGTTACGGACAGTGAGTAGTCGTCATCAAAATCTGCTCTAGATATGTGGCCGGCTTCTTGACTTTTCACTTGATTTCTAGAACTCCTCCTTGATGTCCTCCACCTGAGAGAACGCTCCTATGGTCTGTTGTGTAGGATTAGATCTTAATATCCATGAATAAATGGCACCAATAAGACACTGTGGCATGGTGACATCCTTTGGGTTTTCAAGTGGGCACCCTCCTTCTTAGATGTTTCGCTGATAGGCCCACAACACCTCCAGAGGGTTCAGCAGTGAATCCCAGTGTACCATCTGCCCCATCTGCCACCAGACATTTGGAGGCCCAGGTCAGGTGTATCCTCTTAATCCACAGCCACTGACTCCCCTTCTCAGCAGCCCTGGAGAGATCTTTAATTGCCTGCCTTTGAACCTTCCCTCACACGCCCATCTCCCTGAGATGCCTGGAGGTTGAGGTGGCCACAAATCCCTTACAGCCTACTTCCTCTGGCCGAACCTTTACACACCAGCCTTGTTCTCTGGCGTCTGCTGGTTAGCATACCTCATCATCTTTCGTTCATAGGTCTCCTCTACTGCACCCTCCAAGGGTACTGTAAGCTCTATGATGTAGGCGAGCTTATGCAAGGATGACCACAGTACTAGGTCTGGTCGCATGATGGTGGATGCTATCTCTGGTGGAAAGCAGAGTTTTTTGTCCAGATCTGCAAGCATCTTCCAGTCTCGTACTTATCCCAGCGGTCCAATGTCAGCTAAACTGGTGGGGTTGTAGGTGGCTTGGCCCTCACGGACAAAGGATGTTAGCTGCCGATGAGATGAAGATTGAGGAACGGCGTTCACGCTTGTTCTTTGTCTTTCCAGTACTGTTGCATGACACCTTAGCACCAGGTTGTGTCGCCAGGTGTAACGGCCTTGACTGAGGCTAGTCTTGCATCCCACCAAGATGTGCTTCAGTGTTGCTGGGTTTTGACATAGAGAGCATGTGGGGTCTTTGCCATACCACTGGCTTATGTTTGCAGGAGAAGTTAAGACGTCATAGGTAGCCCATCTCCATCTCCCACAGATTTTTCCAGGAGAGCTTCCTCCTCTCCACTCCTTCCCACCCCATCCACTGCCCTTGCTTTACCTGTGCCACGGCTTGGGCGCACCTTCCTGCTTCTTCTTCCCGGCGTATCTCTTGGATCACCATTTTGCGTCTCTCAGCAGGGTTGGCCTTTCCCCAGGAGGGTGTGCTAGTAGAGAGACCAAGGCCACTCTTCACCTCCTGCACCCATCCCTCAATGTCTTTGTGTCTGAGTGCTGCCGTGGCCTGTTCAGTTGCTTCCTTTGGGTGCTCAGCCTCTTCAAACTTGCCTCTGAGGCAGTGAGTTGTTGGCTTATCCCCCTTCTGAGTTATTACTCTTTCAGGATTCAAAGTTCAGGAGACATTCTGACATACAAATTTTTTATTTTCTGATTCCTGAGATTTCAGGGATTTAGTACATTCAGAAAACTTCCAAACCAAAAAAACTTAAGAGACCTTTTTGATGGTAGTTGTGTTAAGATGGTGCTCCTAAAAACCAAATCCCATAAAAAAAGTGTTTTTAATATGTTCCTGAGGTATTTTTTGATGATGGAGGAGACATGTAAGAAGTATTAAACTTTAATTTTGATAAAATTCTGTTTAGAAAAAGCTATTGTTGCTGTGATGTAGAAGCCACACTGAGCAGGCCCCAAGCTCCCCTCTCTGCTCAGCAGTTACCCACCTTTACAGCTTTAAAGCCCTTGTGTATTTTTCCATAAATGATCTATATGAAGAAGCATTTATGTGGATTTTTTTTTCAATAAAGGTTTAAATCTTCAGCTTTTAAAGTGCTGAGTCAATTTAACTCTCCGTCCTGTGAGGAGTGGGCTGATTCTTATCTTAAGCTTTAAGCTGGTGCAGAATGCAGCAAATCAGAGACTGTTCTGGATGTTCACTGCTGAAGAGGGTCAAAAAGGAAAATATATATATATTTATATATCAGCACTCTGACATCTCAGTTGAGTTCTGTTCTGACTCTGCAGCAAAGTCCATGTTTTCTTCTTCTGCACCTTTATGAGTAAAACACTTATATATGTATGATTTTTCCTGATTCATGGCAAAATTCTAAATATTTCAGTGTTTAAAAAACAAAGCTAGACATTTTTTTGGATACAATTCAGATTTCGTTAAACCTTATTGAACTTCCGAATTGTCTATACTGTAGCAATTTTACTGAAAAAATATTAAAACATCTTTAACCAATCATCAATCAGGTTGCAAATAAAAAGAGGATTTATTATTTAAGTAAAAATGTTACT
The DNA here is from genome assembly GCF_002922805.2 of Oryzias melastigma. NCBI lineage: Eukaryota > Metazoa > Chordata > Actinopteri > Beloniformes > Adrianichthyidae > Oryzias > Oryzias melastigma. The sequence continues at coordinate 8,817,049 of NC_050525.1, forward strand.
GCAAAGAAATAAAAATGTGTTATTTTGTAAATTATTTAGTTTAAAGGTGATTTTAAAAGACAATTGAACTAATGACAAAAATATATTTATTTGGTTAAATCTGTTTTAGTGAAGGAAAACATGAAATGAAACAAATTTAAAAAATCAGATTAAATGGTGAAGACAGGATATATGTGGAGAAAAACAAAGAAAAGTCAATGCAGTCTCCAATTTACTGTGTTCTTAATAATATATTAAAAACTGACAGAAGTGTTTTCAGGCAACAACAAAACAAAAATAATTAAAAAAAAGAAAAACATTTTTTTTTTTGCTTCAAAGTTGGAAATTATTACAATTATTTTGAATCTTAACATCTGCAAAAAAACAGGAAACAACTTCTTCACTGAAACAAGTTCCTTTTATTTGAAACAGAGTTTGAAAACCACATAAAGCATGGGTGCCCAAAGTGGGGCCCGCGTGCCAAATTAGGCCCGCCAAAGGTTATCCTTTGGTCCACCATTGCTTCTCTATGGTGTTCCAAAACTCTACGGCTGTAATACACTTTTTGCCTCCAGGCCGTGCTGTTAGAATTTTTTTTGTCTGCAGCTATGGGTGAAATAGCCCACAGTGAGTCAGTCCTGGGCTTTTTTTGTGTTAGAAATTGCCAAGAATAAGAAGAAAATGTCTGTCTACAAAGGACTCCATGAAAAAACTCAAGAAAATTCAGAACTCAGACAAAAAATCAGCCAGCTGGAGAAAATCCAGGAGGAGACCCTAAAACAGATGATGGCACAGCAGGAAGAGGAGAGACTGCAGTGGCAAACAGAAAAGTCCACCTTTCTCCAAGAGTTCAAAAAGCTTGTCCAGGAAAAGGATGGCCAAATTAGGAAGTCTGAAGAGGACCACCACAAAACACTTGACCAACTCCATCAGGAGATGGACAAGCTAAAAGAAATGAATCAGGAACATTCAAGCCTCACCTGCCAAATCAGGGACCTGGAAGCATCTTTCTGGAGAGAAAAGGTGAAAACCAATGAAGCCAACAGCAGCTTAGCCCAGCAGATGGGAGAGTCCGCTAAGTTAAAGGCTGAATTGGTCCAAACAAAGAACCACCTCCAGAACCAGAAGCTGCTGTGTGAAAAATTAAAGAACAGACTCCTAAAAGACCAACAAAAGACAACAGCAAAGATCCGAGATGCCTTAACAGAGACAGAGAAACAGCAGGCAGAGGACCACCAGAACCAAGAAATCTCTCAACCAGAAGAGGTCATCAAGGGAAAGGATGACCAAGTCAACCTCTACCAAGACGTCTTCATGGCAAAACTTGCACAATTCCAAGAGGAGGCAGACAGTGTCAAAGAAAAGTTTATTCAAAGGTCTTGAAATAAAGATTAGGAATTCTGACCACGATTGACGGGAAAACCTCTCGCTTCCTAGAATCCTCCTCTTTGTCTCTTTCTGAACTCGTTCCTGTTTTTTTTTTTGGCCTTTTTTGAATTTTTTTTTTTTGCCTTCTATTTTATGGACTTGACTCAAGAGAGACCCTATCATAAGAAACTGCTCATGTTTTTTATACCATAAGTTATCAGTTTTTTTGTACTTGCTCTTTGGTTTTTAGATGTGGAAAAGTTTTAAAAAGGTGCCTATACCAGCAAAAAACAAACGCCAGTTAACGAACACACGAACAAACACAAGAACGCATGAACGAATGAACAAAACATATGTTCATTTGATCGTGCGTCCGTTTGTTCGGAGGTAATGCAACCACAAGGGAACACAATCCGGTGCTCCTTTGTGCTGGTCCCAAGTCCGGATAAATGCAGAGGGTTGTGTGAAAGTAAAAACAAACTGAACATGTCAACCAGTAGATATGAAAATGAAGGCAGAGAGGTGTACACACAAACTCACATTTATGTGCTCTGGTAAAAATTGACCTATTTTTATGTGTGGAAACACAAACATATCCATATATCCATACATATGCTTACACATCCATATATAAGCAGATACATAAACAGTCAAAATTAAGGGCATTAGGAGGACGACAGTTGTCTAAAGATGTAAAAAATGCTATTCAAACATAGTTGCCACTCCCATCCATCTTTTGAAAAAACATCTATATTTATTTATGGTTGGGCAGTCAGGTATTCCATCATGTAGAATTATTTTGTATTATTATTTTTTAATGTCCGAAATTTAAATGAAAATATCTCAAAATGAGGATTTTCACAACAAGATGCCACGCACCAGATGCAGCAGTAATCAGTAAATTTTAGGTAATATCAGAGAATGTTGTACGAATGTTGCTAAAAGTTGGATTTTTTTTTTTTTTTTGGTCCTCGTAAAAACATGATTGTTGATTAAAAATTTCTAAAAATGCACCAGTAACAGGTTGGAATAGAACTCCTCGTAAACAGAACATTAGTTCCAGTCTGCATGTGAGCCCATAGTTTATCTTAGAATCTTTCTTCGGTTAAAAATGTAATATGTCTGGAGTTAAAATTAGGGCTGTCAAATTATCGCCTTAGTTGCGATTTATAATTACAGACATTTTATCTTATTATTTTGTTCATACTGTGTCATTCTCTGGCTTTGGTGAAGTCCGTACATGTCTGATAAAGCACACCTGGAAGAGCTTATACCATGGTCATTTACAAAATAAATAAATACTGTTATATTTTTAAGTTTAAATCCTTTTTCACACAAAGCAAACTATTTTAAAGGAAGCGCAGCATGTTGTCATGGCAGCAGCTCCAGCATGCGCACGGACCGTGCTGTGTTCTCGCTCTGTCCTCTGAGAGAAGTGATCATCACGAGAAAATAAACAAAGCATCAGTTTATAAATGTTTTCAGACACTTTTGAAACTGAACATCTTTTCCTCCAATTAACACCAACAGTTCGGAAATAATTTATTTGCTGTTTAGTTATATACTTCAACACCCAGTAGAGAACAAACCAAGGCTTTGAGCACAATGTGAGACTGAATTCCCTCTGTTTTTTTATTGCAATATTAACATGTTAGAAACAAAATTTGTAAAGATTTTCAAAAACCATCCATCCATCCAGAATGGACTGTACCTCTTTTGCGGTATAGGATTGCTGAAGACTATTCCAGCTACCATAGAGTGAAGGCGAGATACGCCCCGATAAGTTCGCCTGTCTGCTGTGGGACCACACAACTACACGCATGTACACTTGAAGACAATTTAGAGTAATAAATTAACCTATAAAGCATGCCTTTGGACTTTTTTGAGGAAACCGGAGTTCGAAGCCACGCAAGCACAGGCAGAAAATGCAAACTCCACACAGAAAGAACCCAGCGGAGACTCAAACCAGGACCTTCTCGCTGTGAGGGGGGAAAACGCTAACCACTATGCCACCGTGAAACCCTCAGCCTATGAGAAAAAATATTGTACATCAACAAAAAAAAAAAAGTCTGGATTTCCTTAAAGATTTTTTTTTAATGCAGTAAGTGTGTTTGTGCTCTCAAGGCTGTAAGGTACAAGGCTGTGGGGCCATGTCACAAATGGTCAACCTCTGATTTGAAAGTTGCAGGTTTGATTCCTTGTGTCAAAGTATCCTTGGGCAAAGCACAGAACCCCACATTGCTTCTCGTGGCTGGAACACAAATGTGCCCTTTGTGGGATCAGTAAAATTCTATTCTATTCTAATGAGAATAGAAACGTGATAAATCATCCCATCCATCCCTGAACAAGTTGTAAAGTATTGTGATTTTTTTTTTTAAATAGATGTTTTAGAAACATCAACAGGTCTATAGAAGATGGAAAAAGTACTCACTTCTATCATTGTGATTGGTTTGACTAGGGATCTGTCTATGACTGACCCTTTGAATTTGTTAAAAAAAATGTTTTTGTTGATTTACAGAGGAAAACATGTGTCCATGCAGGCAAACACAAAGTCTGAAGGGCTGGAAAACAACTTATCATGGCTGTGTCTTTATGTCACTTTGATCAATACAAAGCATGAACACTGTGGCTTTTGTTCCCTCAGATGAGCACAAATCTGCTGTAGAAACATACAATGTGTATTCAGTACTTTAAAGTAAAATCTGACTCTACTGAAGGTAAAAAATATCCTCCAAGCTCTTAATACTTTTGCTAACCTCCTAAGGGGTCCGATTGCTGTTGGAAAGTTTTACACAATTTCTTTGTCATTGTTTTTTTTTTTTTACACAAACACTGTTTTCTTCATGGGTGGTGCTTGTGAGGTGTTCAGTGGTCTGCAGTTAAGTCAGCCAGACAATGCCAGAACTCATTCTGCACCAAACACACCGCCGTGGTCAGAGCATCTCGCTGGTCATTTGTTGTTGTGACAGCCACTGAAGAAAACTGTCTGTACACACAAAAAAACAATAACAACAAAGGTGCTGTCCCTTTCTGTGCTCAAATAGTGAGACCTTTGGGGGGAATGTATGGAGACAGAGCGGAATGCAGAATCACATCTTCAAACATGCCGTTCTTCCTGCGTCACCGCCATGGCGGAGGACATGAAAGGTCAGGCCTCAGTGTAAAGTGCACTGAAAACAGATTGAAGGCTGGAAACAAACAACCATCACTGCAGACTATTAGTGAGAAGAGAACAAAAGCATCTTTTGAAAATGAGATGAACTGAGCTTTCACAAATGAGTCACAGGTTGAAAAACGATGACAAAATGCAGGATTTTCTTAAACCTAAATGGCAAAATGTCATAAACTCACAAAACTACAAAGTGTTGGCACAAAAAAACTAAACATAATTGTTAAAACACAAACCAAAACAGAACCAAAACCAACTTCAACAAACAAAATGACCTGAAAGCAAAAAACTTCAGTAAAGTTTCTATCTGGCTGATGAAAGAGCAAAAACGTACATATTGTAATTCACAACACTGTCTTAGATTAACATAAAACAATTCATCAATTTAACAAAAGTAAAATTTCCTCAAAAGAAACTAATTAATACAAATAAGTATTAAAAGTTTAGCTCCATAAATTCATTTAAATACAAATGACTTACCCCAGTCTCCTCTTTTCTTCTGTCTGCAGTGGGAGCTCCAGCCGTGAGCTTCAGCTGAAGAAGCAGCTGCTGCTTCATCTCTCCTCTTAGACCAAGATTGATGGAAATCAAAGTTCACAGATAACTCAAAGGAAATTAAATGAAAAAATAATAAAAATGACAAAAAACATTTTCAGAAAATTAATCACGGAAATTTACAAGAAAAAAGTCATACATTTAGCCTACGACTCTTAAAGTAAAAAAAAAAATGACTTTATTCTCGTAATTTAACAATTATGACTTTTTTTCTTGTAAATTTACAAGATTTAAAGTTGTACTTTAAAAAAAAACGTTTTTAAACTTACCCTAATACTCTGTCGTGTTTATTCCCTAACCACTCATAAATATTTTTGCATCTTAAAATAATGTCAACGTATCATAATTGATCTTTTCTGTATCTCGTTAAAACATTTTATTGCAAAAATTTCTTTGTGGATTTCATCAAAGAGCTTAAAAACATCTTAATCTACAGAAAAGTTGCATTTTCTGCCAATTCTTTGATATAGTTGCCTTTACAGGGTTAATATACTAAAAAACTGATTAAAACTAATTCTGTGAGTGCATATCTGTTGAAGAGGTTCTATTCTTTCATTTAATTTTAATCACCTTGCTCGTTTGTTATACACTTTGTTATACAAACACATGTTTCTGTAATTGTTTCAGAAAGGTTGACCTATGGTCAGCTGTAAAAGTAACAGTGCTGAAATTTACTTTATTTTAAATCTATTAATTTTTCCCTAAATATAGGTACAAGATCAACTTTTTTTGTACAGTCAAGACTTGTTTCAGATTTACAAATCAAAACCTCCCACTGAAAGTGAAAAGATTTCGTAAAATGTCTTTCATGCAGTTTCTTGTTCTTGTCACTGCATTTTTGAGCTTGTTGAAAACATTTGCATCAAACAGTAGACATCCAAGTTGTTGTCAACCCCAGCTTTGACAGTATTTCATTTCTGTGAGACGGGAAGCGGGACAACTTTGTAAAGGTTTTCACATCTGTAACACAAATTTGCTTACATTTGAAGATTGGGAAATAAAGGGCAACCAGATTTCACATAAAAATAAAAACCTGCAGAGAAGACTTATAATGTTTGCCTCAGACTTTTTAAGTACATTTGCACATAATCAATTTAATCCAGTTGATCTTAATAATGTTTATTAATTCTCTCAATTTATGTATTATGTAGTTAGTTTAAAACCCTCTTGACAGGATTTAATGTAAAAAAAAAATACAAAACACATTTATTTTATTACATATTTTGATATCTGTTTTATGTAGTGGCTTGCTCATGCATTAATAAAAGAAAAACTACTTTTCCTCACAGGTATTGACAAGAGTTGGAAACTTTATTTGAGGCATGCTGGGAAACTTTGCAGTGCCTCACAGGGGCATAAGCCCAAAACTTTCCAGTGGTTTGCGGGCATTTAAAGTCTCTCTGTCTCAGCTGCATCTTCTCAATTAAGCAGCAGCAGCTACATAAATTAATGACTTGATGAATAATGCATCCCTAATGTTCACAGTAGAGGGAGGAAATGCAGCTGAAGTTTGGCTCTGGAAGATTCGAAACAATGATTTACTGACAGCACTAATACACTTTTCTAGACATTTGTGAGGAGTTATTATATCTAGTTGAGGATTCTGGGTAAAATGATATTTAGAAGCATGATAATTGCAAAAACACATTTGTTTGACCCCTGCCCAGAATGTTGAAGTGATGAAGATACACATACCATTTTAAAAAGACTTAATTTTGACTGATTTTATGTGATGATTATCATTGTTTTTATTGTTTAGCAAAAGCTGAGAACTAAATGGTTTTTTTTATAAAGTAATTCTGATTTTTTTGAAATCCTGTTTTTTGTGTTTTTTTTATGAACTGGAACCCCAATTTATTAAAAAATAACCCAATATTCTATAAAAGTTACATTTTTGAATGGAATTATGGAAATGAATAAACTTCTGTAATATTCTGTTATTTTGGAAAGGGTTTGTCTACATGTATGTATGTCTGTGTGTAGAACATTTTGTACGTCTGTCTTCTTATTTGACATGACATATGTAAAGCTTTCATGGACTTCATCTACAACTTCTTCCAACAACTTTATTACTCAGTGGAGTTCTTTGTTGGAGCCTGAAAATTCTTCACCCACATCTCGAAGAACTTTCCAGTATGTGCTTTAAAGGGTTTGCAGTTGTGAGAATGTTCTCATCAACTATTTTCTTTCAAAATTTCAGAGATTCTTCTACAGCACTATAGTGAAACCAGATTTGGATTCTAGATTTTTCTGTGAAGAGTTGAACTTAAAGAGCATCGGTACTACAAACATTCAGTGCTAAATTACAGCAATAATAGTATAGTTTGTTTTCCTTCTTTATTCTCTATCAAAAAAATGTAATTGTATAAGCTTTTAGATTTGTATGCAAAGCAGGTTAAATATTCCACATTTGCAATTGTTTTAAAGATCAATTTCTTTAAAGATTTTTCTCTAAAGCATTTTTAAATGCTATATGAGGCAATTTTGATCTTTATTGCATAAATCTTTACAACAGCTTCTTGTTTAAAGTTCCATGTCAATTGAGAAGTATTCATTGTACTTTCTAACATCAGTTTCAGTCAATGTCTTCTCTGTGTTGAAGGGAAGTCTCTTCTTTGTAGTTACAACAGAACTTTACACTTCATGCTGCTCACCTCTTTATTAGTTCACTTCTTCACACAAACACACATGTTTGGGGAGTTTTGGAAACACACAGAGCAACAATGATTTCTTCTGCAGTGAAGGATTTCACTCTTACACTTCTTGTTAGACATATAGTAAGTAGCATAGTAAAAATGAAAAAAATAAAACAATGTTATTAAACTTAAGAGTTCTTGTTTTTCAAACCATAATTTTATCACACTCACGGCTACTCTCTTCAAGTGGACCTGATTACAGGCAAGATGGCGGCTGAAAATCATTAGCCAGAAACGGAAATTCTTCCACAAAATTTCAGAGTTGTAGCCACTTCGATTAAAACTTTTCAATTTGAATAAACGGTTTAGTGTTCAGGATTATTCAATTTCAAAAAGGATATTAACAAAGTGTTCAGATTTGTAAAACTTTTAAGACTTTTACATTAGAGATGTAGCTTATGACCAGTGTTGACGTTTGACCGCAGTTAACTTCAACTCTTTACGCGATCAACGTGAATTAGCTTTTTCTGTTGCGCAAAAAAGCAGCTTTGGGCAGGAATATAACATTTTATATCAGTAATGTGTTGCATATCGGTGAAAAACTGCTTTAAAGTCTTGCTTACCAGAGGAAAGTCGCTTTCCTCTGCAGATCAGCTAATTCACGTTGATCGTGTAAAGTGTTACGGTGCGTCAAAGAGCATTAGAGGGTTGTACAGAGGTGTAAAAGGTTCAAAGATTAAAAATAAAAAAATGAAATGAATAGCTACTTATTAGTCTTTTTTAACCAAAAACGAGGGTATTTTTTGACCAAAATGTGTGTGTCTGTGTGTGTGTGTGTGGGGGGGGGGTGTATGTATGTATGTTTCGGGTCTGGACTTTCATCTAGCTAATGATTTCTAGCCGCCATCTTCTTTGCAGTTAGGTCCCCCTAACCTCTTTCAGATTGCCTAAAACACAAATGCAAATGTACAGGCCCACCTTTTCCCACAGGTTTTAGGATATCACTTCAAGGAAAGTTCTGCCTAGAAAATAAACTGCATCCACTGCTATTTGGTATGAACATCCTTTGGGCGTGAAAGTCAACGTATTTGCATTCAAAAACATTTGTTTTCAGGATGCTGGTACATCCCAATAATCAGTATTACTTCCTTTAAGCTGCACAGGTGAACCCTGTGAAAACCTACTGCACTGTGTGCCACTGTAGTGACCCCCAGTGGCCTGCTAACCCTCTCAAAGTCTGACTTTTTATGACATTAGGTATTCTGAATGTCCTCTTGTAGAAGCAAACCAAATTCAAACTAGGCCATTTCTTCCATTAAGTTAAAATAAACCAGCATTAATAAATAATTGGGTTTAAAGCACTGTATATCTTTAAGATAAAATCAAGAAAAAAATTATTAAGCACGCACTCGTTAGATCAGCCTGTGCACACACGAGAAGGTTATGTATAAAAAAAACTTGCTGCCAGAAAAAGGAATAAACATAAGTCTCCAGGATGTGACCTTCCACACAGGTTCATCATTCAGTGCTCTGTTTGTGTCAGAAAGCTTTAGATCAGCCATATGGAAGCAAACGCATAAATATGGTGAGAAACTCTGTGAGCCTGCAGTCAAGGCTGTACAATTTAGTTTGGATAAAAAAAAAGATGGCTTTCATCAACAGCCGAAGGCATCTTCAGAAGCAAATTTAAAAAATAAATAAATAAAATGGAGAGCGTGAGAGAGAAACGACTTAAAGGCATCTGGGACCCAAGCTGAGAAAATCCCTCTCAAGGGAAATGTGGGTTACACTAATATATGATATGTAGCTATGGAGACGGGGCTACATTTCAGTGTCAAAACAGGACGCTGGTATTAAAGTGACCAAATATGTTTTTGGGAGGTTAAAAACATAAATCGACTCTTTTAAAAAAAAAAAAAAAAATCAATTTCAACAGTAAAAACTACTGATTGTATCCTTTTGGCTGAAACCTGTAAATCCTGCGTGTTTGGATTGATCCACAGAGTGGCTGGCAGGAACTGTAAAAATCACTGCTGGAGGAGCCATAAAACATCTGACTCAATTATGGCGTCAGCTTTGGGTTTTTTCCCAGATAATTAACTAACAAGAGACATTTTAACGCCACAAACACCATCTATCTTATTGTGTCTGAAAAAAAAAATATAGTAAGACTTAAAATTTTAATTTAAACTCAGAAGCATGTATGTGAGATGCATCTTAACAGTAGGAGTGGAGAGAACTGCTGGTTTGAGGAGTGTTTCTGTGGGCCAATAACATGCATATATCTGAAAGAAGCTTGTGTGACACTGTGTGGATAAGACAAGACTTCCAGTGAGGCATGCAAATTCAACAACAGCTACTCAGCGGTAGGTCTTAGTCATCCTATGTGGATTTTTTTTTAGCTGGACAGAGCACAGTTATTTGTGAGTGCTGGATGTTGTCACGCACATTAATTCTTTAACATACGGAAGTGCCACAATTGCGATCAGCAGCAGCTTTCCACATTTGAATTTTTACTTTTGTTTTTAATCAGAAAAAAACAAAAATAAGAAATTCTTTAGGAATACTACTTTCCTGCTTTCCTGTCGTCAAAACATAGTAAAGAAATACAAGGTGCCCCGTCTGCTCGGGATCCCTATCCTGTTGCATGACTGACTTTCAGGGTGCTTTCACACTTAGACGCTCTCATGATTTTGGAGGATTCAGTGGGGAATGCTAAAAAAATATACATCTTTATGTGGTGTGGTCTGCTTTTACACTGCAACCTTGAGAACCAATAGAAGAACTGAGTAAAGTGGCTTATTTACATAAAAGGTCTAGTTCTAATTTTTAGCTCCAGTTGGCCATAATTTAACTTGATAAGTCACCAAACAAATGTATTTAAAAACTTGCTGGCCACTTTATTAGGTACACCTTGCTAGCACTGGGTTCTTCCCTTTTTGCCTTCAGAACTGAATATATCTTGGGTGGCATAGATTCAACAAGGTACTGGAATCATTCCTCAGAGTTTGGTCCATGTTGACATGATAGCATTACTCAGTTGCTGCAGATTTGACGCCTGCAAAAGTGGTCATAAATGGATGGACATGGTCAGCAGCAATATTCCAGTAGGCTGTGTGTTGGTACCATGCTCTATTGGTACTAAGGTGCCTAAAGTGTGTCAATAAAACATCCCCCACACCATTATACCACCACCAGCAGTCTGAACCGTAGATACAAGACAGGATGGATCTGTTCTCTCATTTTACTGATGCCAATTCTGACCCTACTATTCAAATGTAGCAGCAGAAATGGAGACTTATCAGACCAGATGTTTTTCTATAGTCCCGTTTTGGTGAGTGTGTGTGAATTGTAGCCTCAGTTTCCTGTTCTTAGCTGACAGGAGTGACACTCGATGTGTTCTTCTGCTGCTGTAGACCATCTGCCTCATGGTTGGACGTGTTGTGCGTTCATAGATTATCTTCTGCAGACCTCGGTTGTGACCAGTGATTATTTAAGTTACTGATGTCTTTCTATCAGCTGGAACCGGTCTGGTCATTCTTTTCTGACCTCTAGCATCAACAGAACTGCAGCTCACTAGATATTTTCTCGTTTTTCTGACCATTCTCTGTAAACCCTAGAAAGGGTTGTGGGTGAAATTCCCAGTAGATCATCAGTTTCTGAAAAACTCAGACCAACCCATCTGGAACCAACAACCATGTTGCTTTCAGAGTCACTTCAATCACCTTTCTTCCCCATTTTGATGCTCAGTTTGAACTGCTGCAGATCCTCTTGACCATGAATACATCTCGAAATAGATTGAGCTGCTGCCATGTGATTGGCTGATGTGTGTTAGAAAGCAATTGGACAGGTGTACTTAAGATAAAGACCTGACGGTGTATATATATATATATATATATATATATATATATATATATATATATATATATATATATAT
>NC_050525.1:8828742-8831147 GCF_002922805.2 Oryzias melastigma
GGTCTGTGTCTGGAAAATAATATTGTCGGTAGTGCGCGCAAGGATTTTGCGCTGCACCTCTTCCTGAGCTCGGAGCGCCCGTGGTGCGTTCAGGGGCCTCGTAGATTTTTCTCGTATCGGCTTCACTCCGGCTCAACTGAGTCACGGAACTCCTTTACCCGTGCCAGACAAAACTGTGCCACAACTTTACCCAGACATTCATTTTCCACCAAAAATCAGACGATGAGACGCTTTCCACTGGTAACATCTTCAAACCTGACACGCCGCTCCTCGACACCTGTGTCCGTCACATAACGCAGAACCAGAGCGAGCTGCGAGCTGTCCAAACAAAGCTCGTGAAAATGATGACGTTACCGTGCGCCTGCTAGCTGGTCTTCGTATCGCCTACTCCAAATCTGATTGGTTGAAGCAACAGTTTGGTCGACAATTATTTTATGCTACAGGGTCCAAAGAACTGATTGTGAAGGCCTCCGGGCAGATTTCTTTGACCCTAGCAACAAATGGTGCTGCAATGTGATTGGTTAATGCTTAAATAGGAAAATACACGTCTGGAAGCAGCGCGACCAGGGAGACAGCAATGAAAGGACGAAGACAGAGCATTTGGAATTATAGAATACGTATTCACGGAAATAAATAATAATTAATATCAGTCTGTGATTCAGATATTTTTAGGCCAGCAGAGAAGGCCTTGCAGGCCCTGACGGCCCGCCACTGATATATATATATATATATATATATATATATATATATATATATATATAATTTTTTTTTCAGAGACTTCTAGGAAAAAAAACTGTAGGTTGTTTTTAATTTTTAAATTTTACAGTTACATTTTGTGTTATAACTTAGGAATTCACATTTGTTGGTCCTGTCATTGACACATAAAACAAAAAAAAAGGTTTGTGTGTTGTATTTTATTGTTTTGTTTTTGAAATTATTTTGTGGGAAAAAAGTATATAAATGATTATAAACAAAATAATAATAAGCTTCAATCTGGACATAACATGAGTTCTGCTGGGTATCAACTTTCAAGACATTTTTCCTGCCCTGGTAAAAGCCTTAACATTAACCTCGAGTTGTATCCATTCAGTTCATCTTCATCCACACAACTGTATATACAGATTTGAGAAAAATCCTTTTGTAATAAAGCCAGAGGAATTTCTCTGTGTTTTATTTCTCTGAGGTTTCGCTGATATAAGTGAACAGCCTCACATTTGATCTCCACAGACTCGTAGGCGTTTCTGTCTTTTATCTCACTCTTAAAAAGCCTTCACCAAAAAAAATATATTTTGCAAAAACAATAAAGTTTTATTCTGGTATATGAGATGAAGATCCCCATGCTGCCAGCTCTACCTTTATTATTGAGGTTCCTGTATTTCAGACACTGCTGGGAACAAATACAAGACTACTAAATTATACAGGGACTCAGGTTTTCGCTGGACAACAGATTGTACTCTGATATAAGTGCCTCTTTGTTCTGCTAGATCACAATGTTTGATTTTCTCTGATTACAGTCCTTCACAGCATGAAGCCAGTGTGGTTTGTGGAGAATTGGTAGATAATAGCACTGTATGGATCCAACCAAGAACAGCAGAACTATTATTCCTCTTTATGAGCTCCCACAAGGGATAATTACCTAAAAAACAATGTCAGATTTCCTCTGCTGCTCAGCTAATGGGCTTCTGTGCACATGGCCTGACATTTAAGAAGTCTCTATTTGCTGAATTTGATGTATGAAGATTCTGATAATGATGCGGCTGCTGCCTCCCAATGCTGCTCGCGGTTCTGAATAGCACATTTCAGATTGGACAGAATGAGCTCCTGTTTAGAGCACGGGTACAGTGGCAGAGTTTGCAATAAACGCAACCGTCTGGGACCGTGGAGAGGATGTCAAGGTGAGGATCGTGCAGCTGCACCTCCAAGTCGTCCGCTGGTAATGATCAGAATCTGTGTGGGCAGGAAGGGATGAGTAATGTTCCCCAGAGTTTTCCACTGTCTGGAATCTTCTCTGTGGTCTTGGTAGCCGTCCCAAACTGAAAACAGCAGGATGTCTGTACAGTTTGAAGAAAACAATGAAACATATTCACAAATGGCTAATTCCTGCAGTTACTGTATTTTCACAGTATAAGTTGTTTTTTGTTTTTGTTTTTTTTGCAGTTTGGCCAGGGGTGTGACTTATTTGTGATTTTCAAATAACAAATAAACATAAACAAGCTTTACCGGTTGTTTCCCACTAACAACCACTAGAGGACACTGTTGTGTGAATGTCAGTATTTGATCCTGACAGCAACAGAAGAAGCGCCATGTCCAAAACAAACATGGAGGAGAATCTGATTGTTCTCCACCTGAAATTTATTTTTTTTTTTTATTTATTTTTAGACATTTTTCTTCTTTTTTTTTTTTTT
>NC_050525.1:8831235-8839249 GCF_002922805.2 Oryzias melastigma
CTGCAGTTGAAGGTAAACCTTACCAAAAAAACTAACCAATGCTTTTGTTGAGACCTTCCAAATAAGTAAACCTGATCTCTCAACATCATCTGTGTCTTCTATTGTATATGAGATAAGCAGTCAATGCTTCTATGTAGCGATGAGGCTGCTCAGTTTCTCCCACGTGAGACACAACTAGCTTACAAACATGTTTTTGGACAAGTGTTGAGGAATGAATTTCAGTATCGAAAAATAGGCAGCGGACGCAAATTTAAGGTGTCGTGTTTGCATTACGCCGGGCTTGGCAGATTTGTTCAAAAGTTTTTCCACTTCTCTTCCCAAAGTTCAACTTTTACTCCAATGCGACTTATATATGATTTTTTTTTTTCTTTATTATACATTTTTTGGCTGATGCCATTTATACTCCAGAGCGACTTTTAGTCTGACAAATACGGTGTTATTAACTGTAAATAGGGGTGTAAGAAAATATCAATTGAGTGAAATATTGTTACTTCATTGACAATACTTGCATTAATTTAAAATACTGCCAAAACAATATTTAGTTAATTATTTATATATATAAAAAATAGTTCCTTATCCTACTTTTGTTTTCCAATTAAACCCCTAATGGCTAGCTGGCAGCACAGGACACCGGGTTTCTTTGAGCAGCTCTACACACACCAAAACAAGAACAAGATCTTGCAAGAACCAGTTGTGTTAGTACTTGTGTTGTTAACTCATGATCCAGTTGTTGTTGCTAAATAGTGAAATTAGACATAAACAACTTAGTTTTTAACTGAGGATGAGAACTGTGCCAAAACATCTGTGCAAAGTTGGAACTGGTACCATAAAAAAACGCAGATTTTGGTGCTTCATGGTTCATGTAAGAACAAGTGGAACCGTGCACATGTGTCATGCCCTGTGAGAGCTACAGTCAAAAGGCTGATGACAAAGTGGGCCAAAGTTCTGCTAAACAACACAACAAAGGATTCCAACTCATTGACCAGATGAACCAGATTGATGCATACAGTGGTCTGAAAACAGACAGGTGTTGTGACGATGAAATACTTGTTTACTTCCAGGTGTGAGAAAAGCGACATGCAGCACTGCAGTGTAGACTGTCTGGAAGAATGAAAAAGCATCTGCAAGCGCTCTCCTTCACTGTCACGCTGATAATCACACTCAAATGTTTCTAGAAAGCACCTGTTCAAGCAATGTTCAGGTCCCTGAACAGTTTTAAAAGTACAGGTTCAGCTAGATTTAGCAGTGTTGGAAATAAACAGCTATTTATTTTCTTAACCATACAGAACATTACTGGCTAAGGCACTATTAATCTTTGTTTTTTCTATGCTTTAAAATATTTTGTCATGAAAATCAGACGTTTAGTGTTAAAAAAAAAAAAAAATCTTAAATTATCAAAAGAAAAGCACAATGAATTTGCTTGGTTACAAGCAACTTTTATATGAGAAACAGTTCCAGTGGTTAATGTTCTGATTGTTAAAAAAATGCATTTTATAATTATATTCATGGGAAAGCTGTATTACTGTTCAGTTTTTTTCTTAGGAAAAAAAAAATGAAATATTGAGTGGTACTGTCTTAGAAAATATGCGTTTTGTATCCTGACACATGGATCGGAATACGTATCGTATTTCCAGACTCTTGCCAATCAACAAACTTAATGGTAGATGCTCCTTTTCCCAGATCTACAAAATAAAACTGAGGCTTGACTTTGTCCCGTGTTTCTGCCAAACCCCCCTCCAGAGCTAGCGGCTGTTTTTTGGGTAGCTCAACTCTTCCATTAGTTTCAGCAGTTTTTTTTTCTTCCTGGTTTTCATTTTTTTTATGTTGATTTACTATTTCTGTCAAGGATGACATTTTTTCAGGACAGACCTCAGTTAACAAGAAACCATAGCAGTCCATTTGCACCAGCATGGGTGCATTTTAAACGCTAACATCAGCTGCTTGTTCCTCCCAGAGATGTTAGCCATCTGTGTGTTTTTTTATACTCCTGATTACTCCTCTGAAGCCTGAAAGGGACGACCAGCACTTCCAGATCTTATAGACCAGACTGTGTGAACATGCTGAGTTCATTCTGTAGAAGGTTGAGTGCACAGAAAACAGGCTTCGTGTCTCTTTGTGCCCCATTTAAGGCTTAAAAAACCTTTTTTTTTTGTTTTGTTTTCTTGGAAGAGGGAAGTATAAAATAAAAAAAAAAAGGTTTTGGTTGTTAGATCAACAAGATAATGTTGGTTGACACTAAATTATTGCAACATTTTGAAAATAAAAAGCACTCATTCCTCTAGATGTTTAGTTAGATCAATTTTATGCACATGTTCCAAAACCGTACATCACATTTAATTTTTGTCGTTGATTATTATGGCCTGTAACAGTTCTGGAACGCAGTGACCATACTGTTTTTGGAATTCTTCTTTTTTATTGAAATGTTCCCATAGCCAAGAACTACCAAAATAAATTCTGGGCATATTGAAGTGAGGTGGGTAGTAACACTTACATTTACATAAGTCACTTTTTAGATTAACTGTAACTGTAATAGTTGTCAGAATATGACATACTCTTTACTTTTACTTGAGAACAACTCTGAGAAATAAAATGTGACTCTTACTCAGGAACACTGAACCTCTTGCTGCTTGTTAGCATTACTTTTGACTGGAATAAATCAAAATAATCTAAAATAATTCTGTGGCGGGGAAACTTCCACTTTAGGCTCTGTAGCATGACTCTTTGTGACCAATCAAATGAAGCCACACAGTCACATGACTGTAAAACTCTCCACAGCAGGAAGTGTGAAGGAAAATCAAAGACGGAGCCGGATGAAACAGAGTAACCCTGGCCTCACATACAACCAATTAAACAAGTCCCCTTACATTCTACGAGGAAGTCTAGTAATGTCATGCCAACAAACTCATCCCCAACTCGTCACATATTAACGTTTGGTTAAGGACCCCTCCGCGTCACATTTTGACGTTTTTGGTGTCCCCAACTCGTCTTTTTTTGACATTCTGGCTTTTTTTTTGTAAATCAAGGGTCCGCAACCCTCAGGACGTGGTACCAGATGCAGTACCAGAAGCAGTACCGGAGGCGGACTGGTCCTCTGGACGCGTCCTGCACTGGTACCCTAACCCAGTACTGGTAACCTAGCCCTAACCTGGGTTTGGGTACCGGTGCGGTATTGGACCAGTTCGTGGCTCATCCATCCATCCATCCATCCATTTTCTTGACCGCTTCTTCCCTTTCGGGGTCGCGGGGGTGCCGGAGCCTATCCCGGCTACTGATGGGTATTAGTACACCAGGGACAGGTCGCCAGTCTGTCTCAGGGCCTCAATCACACACCCATACACTCTCACATTCACACCTAGGGGCAATTTAGAGTCACCAATTAACCTATGAAGCATGTTTTTGGACGGTGGGAGGAAGCCGGAGTCCCCGGTGAAAACCCATGCATGCACGGGGAGAACATGCAAACTCCACACAGAAAGGTCCCAGCCGGGAGTCGAACCAGGGCCTTCTCGCTGTGAGGCAAGAGCGCTAACCACTGCGCCACCGTGCAGCCCTTCGTGGCTCATATAGACTTAATTAGTAACATCAATACTATTATCAAAGTTAGAGGAGCTAACCGCATGAAAAGGATGTAAAGCTTACACTTTTTCTGTACAAAAAGTTTGTGTTTGATGTGTGGATGATTCTATTTTAACTAAATTATCTACCATGTCTAAATGTTTTTTTTTCCTCCAACAAATTGACAAAGTACACAGATTTGGTAGATTCCACCAAAATGTGAAAATCTTCTTCCTCTGATGAGTCTCCTGTGAAGAGTGTGAAGATCACAGATACCTCGATCCCTCCACCGTAAATAATACAAGTAACGCTCAACCAGCTTGTGCTAAATTTTGTCTCTGAAACCAACCAAACATGTTCTCTGGTTAAGACACAATCTTTCAAGACTACAAAAGTAACTTTTCATCCTCACTGGACACTAATGACAAGGAAAACGCTATACAGGAAGCTGCAAAGAACATGAAGAGCATCATCATTAAAAAGTTGACTGCTGGTCTGCAAGACAGCGTTATCTAGCTGTCGCCTGTCACTGGATAGACCCTACCACTCTAGAGAGATATTCACAGGATTGGCTTGTCGATGAGTCAAAGGCTCGCACACATTTGATGTCCTCGCTGCTGCATTTGAGGGAATACATTCTGTGATCAGAACAAAAACAAACTTGAGGGCCTTTCAGCTATATGGAGTGGAAGAAAAATGTTGCAGATAAACAGTAGAAGAAAGACTCCATCATGGATGAGGCATCAGGAGATGGAAGTGAATCAGAATTGGAATACCAAGATGCTTCTGCCATTTTGGATGATGACACTGGCCTTGAATACCAACTTCTGAAGCACCAAAGATGTGCATCTTCATGTCAACAGTTGATGCCACTGTAGGAGAAGTTGGCAATGTCTTTCCACTAGAGACATGGATCTGTTTCACTCTTTTTCTCAAATCTAAAGACGGTCACTCAAAATCATCACAAGTCTTTAAGTATCTGGAGCTTTTGAGAAACTCTACAGTCATGCAGGACTTATTTTTACTGTTAAAAGATCACAGCTTCACAGAAAAAACCTTGAGAGACAGCTACTGTTAAAGCTTAACAGTCACTTTAATTAGAGATTCTTTTTTTCCAGGCTTAAGATGCAAATTTCTACTGCAGCAATTCACATTCAGTTTGTTATGCTGATTTAAATTTAGCTTTACGAATATATAATATCTTGTTTGATGTAAAGGAGTATGTTAAAGTTCAAGGATAACTGTAGTTTTCTTCATTAAACTTTCATCTTCATTCAATTTTCTTGTTTTGTTCATTTTAATCTTGACCTCAAATGAACAGAATGACGACAAGAGACTGTTTTACTCATTAGAATGGCTCAGTAGAGGTGCCAACGATGCCATCCTTACCGAATGGTAAAACAACCGTATAGCTCTGCTGTCCACTCTTTTATTCAGAATTTACAAGCGGAACATTGCATCAAAAAAACAAACATTTTCTGTCTCCAAACGGAAATTATTTACTTCAAAATAAAAGCATAAATTGTTGTTTAAATTTAAATTACAACAAAAAAACTATGAACGTGCCACATAAAAACAGTACTGTTTAAAGGTTTCAATATTTTAGAAGACAAAAATCAGATAACAAGATTATTAACAACAATTACTTGTTGAAAAAAAAGAAGAAAGATATACAATTTATTGTCCACTTTTTGGGGCAAATGTTGCCAAATGTTTTATTTTGCAAAAATGCATTTATTTTTTCCAGCCTTTATAAAAGTTATAGTATTACATTATTTTTTAATATACTTATTCTTTTGCTGTGACAAAAATGGGACTTACTCACTACTTGAGTATATTTTAATTCAAGTACTTTTTTACTTTTACTCAATAGATTTTTTGGATGCCTACTCTCTACTTTAACTTTAGTACTATTTTTGTTAAAGTAACAATACTTTACTTGAGGAAAGTTTTTAAATACCCACCTCTGATATTGAAATGTGCTCTGGAGCGCAGACCTGTTTGGACTGTTAGTTAGCCTCCCGAGTCGGCGCCCCCACTTCTACTTCCTGTTCCCCCGTTTCTGTCTTCTGCTGAATCCACCAACAATCCCGAGAGATGAAATGTAAAACCGATATCCAGTAATGACTGTCGCAGTTGTTTGCACTATTAGGTTGCACAGAAAAAAAAGCGTTAAAAAAAAACACACAATAGCAAAGTATTGGAACTGCAAGCTGCTGCGACTGTGCGCGCCGCCATGATGGAATGAAACGTTTTTTATAGTATGAAAACTTTTGTTGGTGATCTTCAAGAAATTTCCCACACTGCACAAGGTTAAGTCTACAACCACAGCCAAAGTTTCCTTGATCTATGACCTTGTAAAGAAGCCACCATCTTCAATAAAAATAAAAATCACCTCTAATACCTTCTGCAAGTTTAGAGTACTGATCATAGACATATACTAATCACTTTACAGAGCGAGATGTTCACATCACCCATAGAAAATGCTTTACCTCCTGCCAATGCCGTCACCGTGGCTTCCTGATACGGCTGGGTTGGGCACCGATTGGGTTTTATGCGGTTCCGGTCCAAAGCGGTCCTTTGGTTTCTGTTCTTAATTGGTGCCAATTTCGGTACTGTAGTAATAAAAAATAATTCCTACATATTTACAAATCAACACATTTTCATTCTTGAGTCACATATTGGTGAATGGTTAAGACCTCCGCGTCAAAAATTCATATTTTGGTGTAGTTTTTTCACGTGCTGGCTGAACCCATTAAACAGAGCTCCCCAACCTCCGAGCAGCAAACCGATGGCCCTCTGTCACTGCGTGCTGAACTCACTGCTTGCCGCCTTTAAATCACTTTAAGCTACAGGGTTTTAATCTCACTCGGGGGGTGTGTCTGGATGACAGCCGCTTCTGCTGTTTCTGTGACCGAGTTTGAAGGCTGTCCTGGAATAAACCGAGAGGGGGAAAAATTATTTTATTATAGTCTTCACGAAAATAAGTAAAATATCACATTTCAGGAGAGCCGGGCAGGCTGCCCCCGCCACCCGGTCCCCTGCTCCCCACACCCCAAATCCCCAGTCCACGCCCCCCAAGCGAGCTTCGCTGAAGTCCAGGAGGCTTGCTGCAGCCAGAGAACAAAACGCTCGTATTGGATTAGTATTTCAAACTCGTGGAAAGCCCAAAGCTGAGTTCCTGATTGGCTGATGCGATGCAGCGACCTGTCAGACTTCTGTGATCTGCTGTGAAATGCAGCCAGACATTCGAGCGATGCGCTCTCGTGCTCGCCCAGTCAGTGGTCTTATATGAGCCTGCCCACTATCACAGGAAAGACAAAGGGATTGGCTAGAATTTCAAAGTGAGTGTATGGAGTAGGAGTGATTAACATGTCCTAAGACAAATAGACCTTCAATAAAACTAAGAACCAAAATGTGGCACCGTCTGCAGCAGCTTCTTTCAGTTTTGGTAGAACCACGTAAATCATAACGGTTCCTACTTGGAACCAAACTTCGGTGCCCAACACTAGATACGGCCCCCGCCATTTTGAAACCTGTCGACAGTGATTAGTCCGAGTGGGTCCGAGTCACGTTTTTAGAGGAACTAATATCACGAATCATGAGTGAGCTTATTCAAAGTCCATGCCCCTTCCACTGAAAGCGGCTAGGAGAGAAGCTGTCAATCAAATGTTGAAGGTGGGGCCAGCGAGTACCACATACTTTTACTATGGCATCTGATTGATCAATTTATAACTTGAATAAATTGTGGTAAAGAAAAAAAATATTAAAAGAAATGTGTGTTAGAAAGAAGATGTTAAGAGGAATGCATCCGAGCAAAAAGGATCACTCTGACAAATAGAACAAACGACTGAGAAATAACTATTTCTCTATGGAAGTCTATGGGATTTTGACTTCTTGGATCCAGTGGATATTTCCTGTTTGGAAAATGAGAGAGAAGAGATTGAGATGTCCAGTGAAAATACAGTCAGTGGCCCTGCTATCCATCCATCCATCCATCCATTTTCCTGACCGCTTTGTCCCTTTCGGGGTCGCGGGGGTGCCGGAGCATAACCTGGCTACTGAAGGGCGAAGGCGGGCTACATCCTGGACAGGTCGCCAGTCTGTCGCAGGGCTGGCCCTGCTAGGGATCTTGATATATCGCCTCCTAACTCCTTGAGTGTCATTGGGAAGCTACGTGGGAAAAAAATGTTTGTTTTAGATATTTTTGATTTTGAACGGGATTGGCATCGCAAGCTGGAAATGTGATGGTCCCCCGATTTGCACACATTTATTACCAGAATATCATATAAATGTCATACAGTAATCCCTGGCTCAAGCTGAAAAAAATGATAATACATTTGGTATGAACCTATAGGTGGATGGTTAATAATAAAATAAATTTTGTTGCCAAGGAAATTCCAAAAATGTACTTTAGTCAATTCTTCTTTAAAATTACAAAGACCTGTTTGTCACACCT
>NC_050525.1:8839539-8842734 GCF_002922805.2 Oryzias melastigma
AGGACTTGCTGGCCACACAACGATGCCTCTGATATTCTTCTTGTTTTTTATCAAAATGTAGTTTCAGAGAAGTATTCCTGAAAAAAGCAGAACCTACTCTCCAGTTAAATCTTAACTCTACTGACTGGTGTTCTCTTCCTGTCGATATTGTGGATTGGCTTGTTGCTGAAACAAACGGGTCTTTGGATTTACTGTCTGTGTCTCTTGAGTCTGTTCTCTTTTCTCACTTTTTCATTTTGACTCATAAACGGATTTTGGGGGGGAAAAAAAACTATGGACCTCCCTGCTGTCTTCCTAGGAGTGCACTTTGCTTAATCTAATCCTGACTCTATTTCCCTACTACAAAAACATTTTATCTATTTCATTACTTTCTAAGCTTGAAAGTGGGGTTTTGATTGGTGGCCCTATTGCTAAATAATTAAATTTTGGGAGCTAATGTCATTTTAATACATTTATTTGCCCCACAAAGTGACTTTAATCTCCCTCTTGTCTGTTGAATTTGTTTTCATTGTCTGTTCAGTGAGGGCAGCTTTCCAAAGTCATGACAGCCTGTTTCCAAGATGCTCCATGGCTTAGAAACCCCTCAAAGAACAAAATGGTTGGCATTATGCAGATAGGAGCAGAACATTGGCCCCCTTTCCACTTATATGTGCAAATGTCATTCCCGCATTTTTTTCCAGCATTTTGTTCTGCAGAATTATGAAATCCACGTCATTTTAGGCTCTTGGATTTGTGTAGCACGCCTCTTTCCTCTTTTCCTTTTTCTATTTTGTTCACTGTGAACACTGGCTACTATCTGCTCTGTTCTGCAGTAAACTAATAAAAAATTAAAAATAATGTTTTTTTTAAGTTAATTTAAAAACATCACATTGTACAGAAATACTGCGGTGAGTAAGCGGTAAGATTGACATGTAGTGTTGCAGAATAAATCTCATAAAAGTAATTAGAACTATGTGCATCAGTGTCAGGCAACAAAGGCAAATCTCCTCAAAGACAACCTTGATAAAAGCCTGCAGCCTGCAGCTCCATATCAGAGGTGCAGGGATGCTCTTTCAAAGGCAGCTGTCGGGATTGCTGGATCGGCTTTAACAATCACTGGTGGTTCTCACCTGTGTATTTACAAATCTATTTTCCACCTGCAGCAATCTTTTCCCTGATTGTACTAGTGTAATTGACATCGGCTGGATTTACAATAAAAGTCCTAGTGTGGGAAAAGAGTTTGGTAAGAAGACTTTCAGCTTCTCCTTGTAAACACTTGCAAGACTATTATTTTTTGGGGGGGGGTAATCTACTTAATAGACAATTTAATTGGATAATATTTGTTTTTTTCTTTTTTTTATTTATCTTTTAATGTGTGTGTGGGGGGTGGGAGGTGGGGGGCGTTGTATTTACAGTTTCAGGATTACCTGTACAATAAAAGCTTAAAAAGCACACACTAATGTGGATTTGGCAGAAAAACAACACGTGATAGTTTTTCAACCCGTCTCTATTCAGCTTTTGAGAGTCAGGACAGGAAAAAAAAATTGTTTAGCCTCTACCTGAATGCACTGGAATGTGCTTGCCGAAAGGCCACACCCCTTTCACTTGAAAGCATGCTACACAAAATTTTCCATTCAAATGTTTAGAACGTTAAATAATCAATGTTGTAGAAGAAATTACAAAGGCTTTGACAACAAAAAACACTCAGCTGGTATATTTATTGACTTGAAAAAAGTATTTGATACTATACAGTAGATCAGAGGTGTACAAATCCAGGCCTCGAGGGCC
This sequence comes from Oryzias melastigma, assembly GCF_002922805.2. Taxonomy (NCBI): domain Eukaryota; kingdom Metazoa; phylum Chordata; class Actinopteri; order Beloniformes; family Adrianichthyidae; genus Oryzias; species Oryzias melastigma. The sequence continues at coordinate 8,841,307 of NC_050525.1, forward strand.
AGTGTCCTACAGGTTTTCCAACCAAGCTGCCATCAAAGCTCCTTATTGGCTAATTACAAATTATCCAGGTAACCAACAGCAGATAAGGCAGGGTTTCAGGAAAACCCTCGAGGCCTACTTAGTAAATTAGAACGGATAAAAGTTATCTATCAGGAGGGAAACAACATGTTAACGTTGATCAATAAACTTCAAGTACTCTTGAAACTACATGTAATGTACCTCAGGGATCTGTATTAGGAAGAAAACTATTTATCTTGTACATTAATAACATATTTAATGTAACTAAAAAAAACTGACAACTATTGTATCTTATTAAGATTATAAACAAAGACCTATATATTATTTAAAAATGGCTGTATTGCAACAAATTGTTATTGAATTTAAAGAAAACTAAAACTGTAAAATTTGGTAACCACAAGGAAAATTTTGAACAGCGAAAATAATTGGTTTCCCAATAGAAACTGTACAAGATAGCAGGTTTTAAAGATTAATAATTGACAGCAAACTATAAAGAAAAACACACATTAGACATATTAAAATAAAAATCTATAAAAGCTTTTAATAATTAACAAAGTTAAATACTTCCTACACTATAATTCACTTTATACTTTGTACTGCTTCTTAGTGCTCACCTACTGTAATGAGGTTTGGGGAAATAATTATAAATCTTCATTACATCAATTATGCATTTAATAAAAACAAGCCGTCCTGATCGTACACAAAGCAGGCTATATGACCATACTAACCAACTTTTTATACAATCTAAATTATTAAAATTATAGGATTTAATACAATATCAGACATTATTAACAGCGTATAAGGCATTTAATTTCTTACTACAAGACAATATGCAGAAATAATCTACAATAAAAAAAATCCCCATAAACTAAGAGCAATCGGAAACTTTAAACGACCATTAGCACGAACTGTAGAAGATTTAATGTCTCTGTGTGCAAACCAAAAAACAGAACAGTTTAGAAACATTAGAAACAAAAGCAAAACATCTACAAGTTTGAATACACAAATTATATTGCCAAGATACAGAAATAGACGAACATAAATTGCTGTACTAGTGATGTATCATGATGAATTTGTTTCACTGTAACATGATTAAGACTATGAAAATATGAAATATTAGTATCATACTTATATTTGGTATAATGAAAATGTCTTTTGCTTTTGTTTATTTTATTTATTTTTTTCTCTTTTCTTCGTTTTATTCTTTTTTCTCAAATAAAATGAGCTTCTACCTGCTCACCTTCAAACGCGTCTGTGTTATTTTGTAGTTGATGCTATTATCGTTATTATTACAACCCACCATATGTGCCATATTGCATGTGTTTACTATTAGCTATCTTATAGGTTCCAGATGACCCAAGCCTTACATTGTGGTGTTATCCATCCCAAGACAAATGTGGACAAGGGTGG
>NC_050525.1:8842987-8843168 GCF_002922805.2 Oryzias melastigma
AGCTGGAGTTCTTCTTGTTCTGCTGGTGTAGAGATCACCTTGTCACAGTGAGTCCGTACTAAGTCAGAAGCTTCAAAGTTTTTTTTTCTCAGTAACACTAATATTACTTTTAAAGAACTGGTAGAAAAACTTTATTTTTTTTCTTACATTTTTAAATTTTTTTCACAGCATGAATCAGTTA
>NC_050525.1:8843501-8858307 GCF_002922805.2 Oryzias melastigma
AAAAGCTGGAGTTCTTCTTGTTCTGCTGGTGTAGAGATCATCTTGTCACAGTGAGTCCGTACTAAGTCAGAAGCTTCAAAGTTTTTTTTCTCAGTAACACTAATATTACTTTTAAAGAACTGGTAGAGAAACTTCTTTTTTTTTCTTACATTTTTAAAAAAAATGTTCACAGCATGAATCAGTTAGTAGAGACAGGAAAAGAGATGACACATTTGGTGGTAGCCACTTTTAGACTACCAGCTTCACCCAGCAGTGACTGAGAAAGGCGCGGCAACCCTGTGACTCTAAAACAAATTTAAAGATTGTATGATATATGCATACTAGCTTCTTCATGAGACCTGTTTTCTTTAAATATATGTAAAAAAAAGTTACTAATCTGAAAATGTTCACAGCAAATTTTCAACGTTTCGAGTTTTCTATTTGAAAGACACAAAAACATGTTTCTTTTGTATGAAAGTGCATATATTTTGCTTACATGTTTTTGGAACTACTAAAAGTAAATAAAGCATTTCAAAACAGGATTTCACCTGCATTCATGTTAAAGATCTATTTAGATGACAATATTGTTCTTCTGGCATTTCTCTGATGATAAATAAGAAAAAATCAGCTTAAAATTCCATTTCTGAGTATTTTCATTATTGAAATTGCTTGAGTAAGGAGCAGACAAAAAGTGTGCTCACAACTCAGAGATGAACTTCTGAAAGAGCTACTGTCGCTCTGCTGAAACTATGTCCTAGAAAATGACAGTTTTTTAACATTTTGTCAAAAAACTGCATATTTATAATTCAAAGACCCCTTGGAACAGTTTTACAAAAGATCAAAATTTGATAGGAAGAGACTTCAAAATTTCTCGCTTCCCAATCTGTGAAGTTGGATTCCATTTCATCCATCAAAAGTGACATTTTGATGATTATTGAATGGATAAAATTTCATCTCATCAGAAGAAAAATGGTCAGTCGCTGTAAAATCCATTTGACGGCACCGATCCATTAGGCATGCAGAGCAGACAGACAAACACTGTAAATTGCGCGAGCAGCTCATGGGTTTTAGACACATGAGCATTTTAATAATGTGAGGATGTGTCTGCCAGCTGAAAGGCTCACATGTGCCAGAGAGCTGTGCATCATTTCAGCCAAGAATTACATGCCTTTTTTTAAAAAAACATATGAACTGTTTCTAGTGCTTGCCAGTAAAATGAGCATTTTGGTTTTGTTGTTTCATCCCATGATGAGAAACAAAGTAAAACTTTGTCTAAAACAGACTTTTAGAATTATTTTTCCACTTTTTTTTTTTTAGAATGATCATTTACCTTTTCAATTTTGGATGCAAACAGATTGAATAGAGAGGGAAAGCCAGTTGCCATGCAACAATAGTCCTTGGCTGTTTTTGACTCCGGGATGCTGCGCTCATGGCACACGCTTTAGTGATCTAAGCTGCTCCAACCCTCGCTCCTTTCTGTTTTTGAAATGATGGAGTGATAAGGGAGCTTCAGTTTCTCTGTCTCCTCTAATACCCCTCACTGAGGAGAAGAAGGGAGCTTCCGCTTTCATCTACTTTTTGTCTTTCCACCCCTCTCGACAGATTTCACTTCACCTGTAATGAGTGGAACACGGAGTTCTGATGTACTCAAGAAGAGTCAAGATTGTGTCATCCCTATATAAGTGTAATTTCACAAGGTTGCTGATTCAACGCCGTTTTTGTTCTTTCTGTGCGGAAACACGCCTTAGATCTAGGCAGGTTTATTTGTAAAGCGCCTAAGGCACTGAGCAAAGACTTTATTGACTTCTTCAGCTTCGTCTTTTGTACTGTATTGTTACGTTTATCTCATGTTTGGCAGAACTGAAGTCTGTGATTAGAGTTGGCAGAGAAAAAAGCGGCTTTAACTGTTCCACATACTTTAACTGTACAGGATAAAATGGAATGGAATGTCATATGTACTTTGCTGTGTCTCTGTTATGCCTCTAGAGTCACAGAGATATAACAAAGGCTGTAACAGCTGCTGCAGTTACACATGACATGAGGGCCTCTGAACTGGTCCACTCGACAGAAAGTTGATCAAATATTTCTCTGTAATCCTTTCTAATGCTGTAAATCTACTTATTATAAAATAAAATAAACATGCTTTTTCATTCAGAGATCTTTTTCTTTGACTTTCATTTTTAATGAAAATAAAATGAATTATCATAAGTTTGATATATCTTTGTATTGGTAATATTTATTTGGTTTGACTTCTTTTGTCTTTTTTTTTTTTTTGATTGTCCGAAATAAACTGATTCCTAATCACAGGTCACAAAAACTATGAAAACGTTAAAGATGGATGCAGAAAGTGTCATCATAAAAATAAAAATCTAAAGTTTGACAGTTTTTCCTCAGTTTTTACATTGCAGGTGAGGCTCTGACTTCCTCTTAAGTAAACGTTTTTGTCTTCAGTCTCAAGTTGCTCACATCGGCCATGGTGCTGCCAGCTCTCCTTCATTCTCTTCTAGGAAGAAATCCTCCGTTTAGACGATTTCTCAGTCAGAAATGTTGAGATTTTTGTGGGAACGTCACACTCACAGGTGTTCCAAATGGTGTTCTGAAGCCCATCACTCGTACTAATTTGTGTGAAATTCTTTGGGTGATCCTGATCAAAGAATCCTCCAGTTAAATTTGTGCTTTTCTCTCTTTGGAAATGTTCAAAGCAGAACATGGTGCACTGGGCCTCAGAATTACAGTCAAAATCTGCTGCACAAAATCAAAGAGCTGCATTTAGCAGATGAAGATGTGTTTTCTTAATGAATAAACAGGTCTTGAAGACACAGTTTGACTGGAGAGCATGCATGCTTGTGGATTGGAACCTATGCTGGTGTACCATAGAAAAGAGGTGCAGAGGTAGAGTAGTTGACCTGTGATATATGAAGATTGCAGGTTTGATTCCTGACACTGAAGCCCACATTGCTCCTAATGGTTATAGGTTGGTGCCAGTGTTAGACAGTAGAGGTTCCACATGTGTGTGAATGGGTGAATGGGACTGTGACTGTAAAGTGCTTTGGGCCTTCAAGCAAGGTAGAAAAGTGCTATACAACTACACGCCATTTATAGAACAGTCTTTAACAACATTATGCACATGTTGGAGTTCATTTATGCACTTTATTATTAGAAGTACCTAAAACCATGGCATGAATGTTCATGAGAAGAACCAATGCTATGTTCACACTGAGCTCGGAAACGTGCTTTCAATGAAAATCTATGTACGTTTTATTTTACCAGGAAGTCCCTTTAGATAATATCTCACAAACACGCAAAATCAGACAAACCTGCATAAAAACAATATGGCGCATACGCGTGTTTCAAGTTTGTGTGTTCAAAACTCTTGCGCTCACTTGTCAAAATGCAATATTTTTTTAAGTCTATTGTTGGGCTTTACATTTAAAATGCGTGGCGATTGCTCGTCAAAAGTTAAAGCAGTTGATCTTTGATCAATCAGGGACTCAGGGTAGTGTCTTTTTTTACAACATGGCAGTGCCATCCTGTTGAAAAGCAATCATAGAGGAGAAATATTGTGGTCTCTGCCCAGCTGAAATTCTTTGAGTCTCTCATATATTGTAATTAATCTGTGAAATAAAAATCCTTAGAAATATTTGCAGCACTTTAAGATTTGAAGCACTTCAGCATTTCACTCCAAGCCTCTTCCAACTGTGAGTGCATGTGCTAGCGGTGGCAGTTTTACACTGTATTGTGTGTAATCTAACAGATATGTGCATGAGTTAAAATAAAAATGGAGCACCAAATGTATTTGTGTTGGCTGAGGTCAGTGTGAGCAAAAGCTAGAAATTCCCAGCGCACCTGAAAGCAGCAATAGCGAGTGATTAATGCAAGCGCATAAGTGCTGAATTTCCACGCAGCCCTTGAACGCACCACGTGCACAGTGTGACAATTAAATCCATTAAATCTGCGTAATAAAGTCAGGATTAAATGTTTGACCCAACTCTGGGATGGATGTTTGTGGTGACCAACAGTGGAGGGAGAAACAGACTCCAACCTGGTTATGTTTGAGCCCCCCAGAGAGGATGAACAGAAACTCGTCAAAGTGAAAGAGTTTTTACTAGTACTGAGTAGAGACGGTCCAGACATAAAATTCTGTACACCTTTGTTTACCATCGTCGTGGCTCTATAAGAAGCATATCAAGGTTCTGGAGTGGTCTAGCTAGTGTTGAGACCTAAACCCAATAGAAAAACTTTGCAGGGAGCTTAAACTCTTTGTTTCAATTCAACAGGCCAGAATACTGACTGAACTAGAGAAGATCTGAGAGGAGAAGTGGGCCAAAATCCCTCCTTCATGTGTCAAACTTAGTGAAAAATTACAGGAAACGTTTGACCAAACAAAGACTACTGTACCAAATATTAACACTGACTTTTTTCAAGTGTTCAAATACTTATTTACCTCACTATATCTAACATTCTTGATCAGCACAATTGATTGGAGCGTCCCTTAACAACACGCACTAGTTAAGCATTTATCTTTAGTATTAGGCAGAAGTGTGTAAACACAACCTCATTGTTTGCGGTTCTATAAAGTTTTTCTTACCTCACACACTTTGGTCATGAGGGGTCTCCACAGCGATTCCCCTTTCTCCCTGCAACCTCATGCATTTTTCAGGAAGCTGCTAATTATTATCATCTTAATTTCCATCTCCCTGAGAGGCCTTGTGTAAGCCACTCATCTGAAAGTCCCACAGTGGCCTGGTGTTTTTTCTTGGAAACACCCAGCACAGCTTGAACGGGCGCAGAGACGCAGCTCAGACCTCATTCTTTGCAGAAATCACTCTGATGTCAGCTTTTGTCAAAAAAGAGCCAAGCTTCATGATTTACCCTATAAAACTAAGTAAGGTCTAGCTTTGCAAGGATTATTTTAACTGGAACTTCACAAAAACTCTAGCGGACTGCTAACTTAAATCTAAAAGGTAACTTGATCCATCTGGGAGTTGGCTTACAAGAAAGTGAATTCAGAAGAACTTTAAACACTAAGTTCCCAACTGATGTGTTCAATTGAAAACTGATCGTCCCAAGATGGAAATGGTGGTAATAAAAAGGATGCTGATCCTCACTTTATTATTCCATGCTTTCCTACTAATCCATGATGAAGTAACTTTGCCTCACTACTCTGTTCTTTTATAGAGCTTGCTGTTAGCCCACCATCTGTTCCTGCAACTGTGGAGCATGGACTAGTGTGAAAGCACCCTAAGGTGGTCCTACAGATTCAGCTCCACGGGACAGAGAATGCTGATCGGGGTGGTGTTGCTTTTAATAAGGTTTGACCATTGACTGTACATGAGAACTGGACTAATTGACCCCTCCTGTCTCATATTCCAAATAGGAAATACCTGCTAGTCCCAAGAAGCCAAAATTCCATAGAGATCTACTGAGGAATAAACAGCTTTAACTCAGTCTTAGATTTGTCTGAATAAACATTCTTGCTTTGATACTTTTTTTTCAATGTTCTTGCCAGTCTTCAGGTTTTTTTTTTTTCCTGGCTCTTTTCTATGGTGTAAGTTTTAAACTGACCAATCAGATGCCTCAATAAAAGGATGTGATCTGACAATTAACATTCCAAACGTTTGATAGATTGTCCCGAGCTGGCTTTTGGTGGTAAGGATGTAAATTTCTAACAAGCTCATCTGGCTCCAGCATGTCGGTGTTCGTATCACGAAAAATGTTAAATGAATCGACCTAATTTTGTATAAACTGGAAGTAAACCATTTTATGGTGACTTCTAAGGGTGAAAGCACACTCACTCCTTCCAGTTCTCTTAAGCCTTGTTTCCACTGAGCAATCCAGTATGATACGTTTCTGTATTTAGAGCATTTCTGTTGTAAAATGGACCCATTAAATAGTACCGAACCGTACCTCTTTAGGGTCCCAATCTGTTGGAGGTCCATAGAAAAAATAGAACAGGATGGTTGGCTGCTGTAGCCACCCATTGATTGGCAGAAAGTGATTACATTAGAAAGTACCAGTATAGCGCTAAGCTAGCAATTCGGTTTTCCTCTTTACAGCGGCATTCTTCTTCGCAATCTTCTTTTAAACAACAATAAATTCCTGTAATACACAATGTACAAAAAGTAAAGCAATAAAAAGACGAGCTGCTGGATGACTTCTGTTATTGTTGCTTTTCTAGATATCGCATTACACTGACACGCTAGCGGTGTCAAGCATGCGCCATGAAAACGAACCGCTCTGTGGAAGCGAGGCTTAAATGAGTGGAAACGCTCACCAGAATTACCAGAACCGTACTGTACCACTCCTCACCTAATGTACCGGACCGCTCAGTGGAAACAAAGCTTAAGATTGGGATTTTTTTTTTTGGACAATTTAAAGAAGGATGTGTCCCTTCAAGTTCTTGCTGTAGCAGTGCACAAATCACAGAGATATACACTAATCAAGTCATCTCTACACACTAATCAAATCATCTCTCTGTAGATCTCAGTAGGAAAAATAAAGCCTGAATTTTGATGAGAATCTTGATTTTGGTTGGCTTCAACCGCCTACAATATGTTAAAAACAGCTGATTGGGATTGATGTGTCCACCTACCAGTAAAAAAAAAAAAAAAAACGCAAATAATGCATTAATGGGAGCACAGTTATGTCAAAAACGACTGAACTTAAAGAGAATTACAGTTTTCCCTTGTTAATCTTGGGGATTCTGTAAATAACCCACAATACGCAAAATACACAAAAAGCTCACGATAAAAAAAATTATCTAAATTCTCCAAACTCCACAAATTCTGGACAGCTGTTAAAAAAATCAGACAAAATTGCACTGAAAAAAAAACAGCTAAGCAGCAAAGCAAAAGGTGAACTATGAAATAGTGAGGGAATGATGTTAAGCTGCATTTACACTATGAAACCCCAAAATGTCACAATTAAAACAACACTGTGCATCCTTTTTTTTTTTAGTAAAATTTGACTTTTTAACAGGAGTTGCTCCCTTCCAGTGTTTCTTGAGGAACTGCATCACTTTTTTTTTTTTTTACAGAATTTATCTGATTATTGTTCTCTGCACAGATTTTTACCAGCATCAGTGACAGTTTTTGCAAATATTACCTTTCCTTGTTATGTCATGTAACAACACAACTCTCTTTCACAGAGCAGGAAAAAGAGTTTGCAGAGACGTAACACTGAGTTATTATTGTTGGAAACTGTAATTTCCAAATTAATATTGCCAAAACCTCTAAAGTAATCATCACAATCCATTGTTTGGTTCTTTTGCATGCGTTGGTCCCTTTCACTTTCATCGTGTAAGGCTCTTTGCACATACACCTGCACTGATTGAGCTGCAAATCTCAGTCCATATGCATGATTGTACTTGTTAACTGTACATTTTGAGATGTGCAGATAACAAAACCCCATGAAGGATAAAGCAGTAAAGAATATATGTTTGGTTTAATGGAATTTTACTTGGTGGTGCAATTACTCCAGCACTCTGTAATCATATGCTGAGCTGTATAGTTGGGGATTAGCCTTGGCCTATTTTTCTCACCCCACAGTACAAAAGCTTTCCCCCTTCTTCTTCATGTGTTCCCGTCCTCATTCCTCATCCTGTTTTTTTGGTCTTTTTTTATGGGTTTTGCAACAATATCACGGGGGACCAAAACACATGATAATTTTATCATGTGCAGCTTTAACGCTGAGCTCTGAAAGGAAGAAATAGGAAACAGGATTTTGTGTGTGTGAGTGCTTCTTTCTCAGGTGTTTTTTCTCTGCATGTGTATCGTTTAGGTATTTATTCACGTCAATACGTTTGGATGACTTTTATTTTCATATTTGATGTTCACATAACAGGCGGAACGGCCCATCCTGGCACCTGGGAGACTTTTTCATCTGCAGTTACAGTCTGGCTTTGTTGCCTTGTTATTTGCGCTCTGTGAAATTATTTCCTGTAGCCGCAGTAATTGTTTTGCTATCAGCACCTAACATGCAAAATGAATTATGGAAACAGCTTTTGTAAAGTCTGCGCCCTCTCTGCTCCGAACGGCTGATGTGACGGCAGTGTTTTCAGCTGCTTCTTTTTTTATTTGTGCAGCGGCGCTGTGATGGATGTGCTGTGCTGAGTGCTGATGTATTATACAGTGGAATGACAGTTTTGAAACGTCACACAAGAAAAACTACAGTGATACTCACTGCAAGTGCAACTTTAGGGCATTTTGCCCGAGGCTAATATGTTTTATGGTTTCATAACGTCTGTCTCTGGAGTTTTTTCCTTTAAAGGGCTTTAATAAACATGAGTTCGGGACTGAAATATTTTTCCAGATAACAACCAAAGCGGCTGCCACTCTCGGCGGATGACGCATGCGTCCTCAAATAACTGACAGCGCCTTCAATTAATATTCAAAATCATGTATTTCCATGAACTAATTGAGATTTATTTCTCAAAATGTAATTAACCAAAATGTATGACTCCTGTTTCCTTCTTTTTGCCAGCAGGGGTGACAAGGCGTTACCATGGAAGCATGGCTTTTAGATCTGATGAAGTGATGGACAATGCATGGCCTTTCATTTTTTGCGCTTAGAAAAAAATGGTGCAAAATGGGATAAAAATTATTGTAAAAAATATCAAGAAAATTACTTTATGAGTTGTAATTTAATCCTGTAATGCTGTCAGTATTATTTTTCAGGAGGACTTACTGCAACCCTTTTGTGGATATTCAAAGACAGTTTAAAAACTATTATGGGATGGCACAGGGTCTAAGGCTTGTCAACCATTTAAGGACAAAGTGTGAAATGTTCACATTTTCCCACAATATTGAAAAAAAAAAACTTTAGTTTGAGCAATTGTCAGAAAATTTAACACACACGCCACCAGCTTAAGTCTGCAATCAAAGTTTCTTTGAACTTCGACCTCAGGAATAGGCAGCTATCTAGAATTTTTCTAAATGAAATCACATTTAGTATAATCTACAAATCTAAGCTGGATGGATGGATGGCTGGATGGATGGATGGATGGCTGACCTTCTAACTCTTCTAGCATTATTGGGAAGCTACTTGGGGAAAAATGTTTGGAATTAGAAGTTGATCTGACATGAAGAGCTCACAAAAGTGGCATTCCTCTGTTGCTCGCACTTTTTAAAAAATCTTTATGTTTTCTTCATTGTGATTGAGTAACACATGCTTATGTCTTTTTATACGCTGTAACTTTGTGCACATTGGTGCTAGAACGATGGAAGCAAAACTCCCACATTTTAGCTTCTTGTTCGTTTGAGAATATAGTTTTTTAGATGTTATTCAAACTTTATTTTTAATATTAAATAAAACCATGCCACAGTCAAAGTTTTTAAGTCTTGCTTAAGAATATATTTTTATTCTCTGGCTATTGAAATGGCATGAGTACTGAGTAGTTCTTTGGAAGTGTTTCATGGCTTCTATGTTGTTCTTTACAATAATTTGACTTTTACAGTTAACCAGTTTTGAATGTTTAAGTTTTATATTTAAAATGGATGATAGTTTTAGTTTTTTTATTTGTTTATTTAATTTCCCATCATCTTGTTGGCTTTCGATTTTTCTTTTTTAACATTCTTTTTTTTCTGTTTCTTATGAGTGACTGATGTCTTTTTTCTATGTTTTTTATGCAATTACAGGTTATCTATTTTTCACAAGTGCAATACTACATTACTCTATGATCACCAGCACAGTCTATTATCATCCTGGGTGACATGGGGTGTACAGATTTCAGACTTTACACATCTTTTATATTATATTTCATCTAATTTATATAATTAAAATGTGTTTTTTATTTTTTAATCCTGCCTGTCTAAAGATAAACAACTGAATAACAACACAACTGCCTCTTAACACATTTTTCAAATCAAAATGTAAAGTAAAATCTAAATTCTTAACTTTTTTTTTTTTTTAGCTGAAAGTTGTTTCACAGATCCAAGTTCAAAAGGTCAGGAGGATGTGGAATAAAAAGACACAAAGCACACAGAGGAACTATGGAGAGACTAAAATGATGTTACATCAGAGAAGGACTAAACAGGAGAGACCAAATAAGAAAAAAGCAGACAACACCATCCATTAAATAAACTCACATGCACAACTAATTCTAAGCATGAGGATGTTGTTAATATATGATTTAGTTTATGCATTAATGTGTTTACTTCTGTTGCAGCAACGAGATTATCTGCATATTCCAGGTAGAACAGCATGAGGTGCAGGTTATGTCATGACTTTGTGCAACTTCCATCCCAGCCTGGAGAACAACCACTGCATCATTTATGAAGGGTTGCGTCATATTTGTAGTTGTTCTGCACTGAAATGTACTAAAAGAACAATGGAAGTGGCAGCTGGAGCCGCGATGTTTGTTAGCATCACATTTGTGTCCACATCGCCAGGAGAGTCTGGATACAAGCTGACAAATACACACAGGAGAGAGTGTTCCTGCAAGTTCTATTCAGTGAATTCCATCATATGAAAGAGGGCTGTGAATCCATCACAGCACCAAAGTAAACACTCACATGCCCTTCATATGCAAGGTTATATTAGGAAAAAGGCTTTTGTCATGCTAGAATGTATTGAATATACTCTCCATGTCACACAACTTCATCAGAAAAGCTTGTTATATTAGTATTCTGAGGTAAGATTGGAATATTGGAGAGCACAGCAGTGCAGCCAAGGTCAAGGAGAACAAAAGACAGGAGCAAATGAATAAAAGGGCCACACATGATAGAAATAGGACCACTTGAACCTCTGCTTTGTCTTCAAAGGGTTATACAGTAAAGTCAACTGCTATTAAAATAGCAAATAGTGTATACTTGCATAGCGCTGTACTAGCTTGTTAGAATGCTAAAAGCGCTTCACAGTCACAGTGTCATTCACCCACACACACACACTAATGGTTGCATGATACCAACCTATAACCACCAGGACCTGTGTGGGTTCAGTGTCTTGGCCAAGAACACTTCAAACACATGGGGAAGGCGGGTGGGAGCCAAACCTCCAATCTTCCTAGAGGTCGACCGCTCTACCTCTGTACCAAGGCTGCCAAATTAACTTCTTAACTTTCATCGAGTCATTCTACTTTCGTCCAAATGACTTTTTAACACAAGTTAGAAGCTGCTTCTTTTTAAAAGCTGTCTCCAGTGGATATTGCAGCAGTATTTAGATTATTGAGGTTTGTTTTAAAGTTGATAATAGAAGGTTGATTTACATATATTATACCTTTTTAATAAAAAATCCTAGAGAAAACCATCTACACACCACTGTAGTCTTTCCTGGTAACACAATGTGTTTAAGGTTTTTCAATCATTTTGAAGAGTCTTCACAGCACAGAATCTGCTCTGCTGAGAGTTTTTAATGACATTCCTCGAGTAACTGACATGGGAGATCACGTATTCCTTGTTTTACTTGATTCATCTTCTGCTTTTGACACGGTAGATCAGGAAATCCTGCTATTAAGGCTCTGAAATGTGGTGGGGGTTGGTGGTGTCGCTCTGACCTGGTTTAAATCATACCTAGCAGACCGAACTGTGAGTGTGAATCTTTCTAAATTTACATCAGACACAGTTTCAATGGGGTCCCACAAGGCTCAAGTTTTGGACTACTTCTGTTTTCCCTTTATCTTCTTCCCCTGGGGTCTATCATATGGAAACATGGAGTGTCCTTTCCTTTCTATGCTGATGATAGCCAGATTTACCTCCCAATTAACAAGAACGGTTCGTTAATGTCGTGTCTACATAAAATCAGAGCATGGCTGGAGAGCAGCTTCTTGAGTTTTATTGAGAAGAAAACTGAGGTTATGGTGAAAGGCTCTACTCTGGACCTGGGTCCCCTGGCTCCACGTTTTAAACACACTGTCACAAATTTGGGTTTTAAACTGGACAGTGATTTTAAGCTTGACCGTCACATCACCTCTGTAGTGAAGCAGAGCCTTTTCCATCTTAGGCAGTTATCTGCGGTGAAACCATTTTTAACTCAGCAAGACTTTTAGACAGTGATCCACGCTTTTATTACATCTCAGCTGGATTATTGCAATTCACTTTTATTTGGGGGTTAGCCAGACCTCTCTTTCACGGTTGAAGCTGGTTCAAAATGCTACTGCTCGTAGGCTGGTTGGAGCATGAAAGAGAGAACACATCACACCCATCCTGGCTTCCCTCCACTGGCTGCCTGTTTGTTTTAGGATTCAGTTCAAGATTCTTTTATTTGTTTTAAAATCTTTGAAATGTCTGGCCCCGCCTTGCCTCTCAGAGCTTCCCTCTCCCTACACTCCTCCCTGGTGCCTCAGGTCTGCTGATCAGCTTCTCCTGGAGGTACCGCGGTCTAAGGGGAAGTGTAGAGGGGATCACGCCTTTTCCATCTGTGCACCAAAGCTCTGGAACGCTCTGCCTCTGAACATTCATGATACGTCATCTCTGTTTATTTTTAAAACTAAGCTTAAAACCCATTTTTACAGCCAAGCTTTTAACGTTCCGTGAGACTCTACTGTTTTTTTTACTGTTTTTGCTTTGTTTCTACTCTGTTTTAACTCAGTTTTTACTCTTTTGGTATTTAGTTGTTTTATGCTTTAACTATTAGTGTTCTTGGTGTTTTAATGTACAGCGCTTTGTCTGGCTGTGTTAAAGTGCTTTATAAATAAAGTTGATTATATTTTATTTAATAGACAATCAGAAGAAATCCATATGGAGTGTGTCATTTTGAATTATTTTCTTAATCCTTTTAACACAGGAAAAATTGGGGGCAACACCTAAATATTGTATCTCTTCCAATTGTATCCTTGGTGTTTATTCATAAGATTTGGCAGCCGGCCCTGCATTTATTAGAGACAGGCGTCTATTCCATCACAGACAAAATGCTTTTGGCTGAAGGGTTCATTTTGTGGCGAAATGGGGGCTGGTTTTAAGGGAGCCCAGACAGAGACCACCGTCAATTAGTCTTGCCCTTTTTGGAAGATATAAAGTAACACACACTCTCTGACATACCGTGATTTGGCTGATCCGATACTACTGTAAAGTGTTGCACTTCAGTGCGAGGCTGCGGTTCTTCTCTTCAGAATCCATTAGAATTACATTAATGCGTAAACGGTTGAAGAGTTCCAGTGGTCAAAATAAGGTCAATACTGGAACTAAAGTTCTGGTGTGGAAGGTTTAAATGCCTTTAAGGAAAATGAGGGTTAAAAATAACCAAGTAAAAAAAAACAAAAAAACAAGACAGATCTTTCTTGAGCCATCCTTCTGGATAGTTGTTGGAAAGTAAACAAAATTGACAGACTTAAATGAGGAACATCAGCATCTATTCTTACGACCGTACTTGTTAGTCTTTCTCCTCCTCCGTTTGGAGGCACCACTATAAATCTTCCTCCTTTATCTGATGCTATTCTCTGCATCTTCCTGATTCACACTTCCTGATTCTTCACTTTCTTTACATCCATGAACCTCTTCTTTGGTCTTCCTCTTGGCCTCTTTACTGATATTCCAACCTCAGCATTTTTTTTACCGTCATCATCACTGTTCTTCTTCTCAGTGTGTCCTAACCTTCTCAATCTTTTCCCCAGCAATTATTTCTAGAACATCTTGCATGATCTGTTCCTGATGGATTCTGATATTATCCTGCATTCCTTGTGTCATCAGGACAACTGCCTTTCCACTCTTTATCCTCTTCAGTGTCTTCTTCACTTTATCTTCACTGATTTTTGCTACTTTCCATCCCACTTCTATTCTGTGCGCTCTAACATTTTTGTCAGTCATCAGCTCTTTAAAGTCCTTACATTTTTCTATCATTGTCACACATTTCTACCCCTGTCCTTGATCGCTGCTATGGAAATTCAGTTTGCGATGAGTAAACTCTGTTAGCTTTTTCTTTATTCCAGCCTATTCTCCACTCAGATGAACTGTGAAGAGAAAATGCTGCCCTTAAGGAGTAAAACACAGCACATTTATTTATTCAAAATACTCAACATGCTTCCCAGTCTTACCCAGAATTTAAATCAACAACCAAGACACAGAGATGAACTCTGACCTCTATCTAATGCTATTCTTTGCATCCTCCTGATTCACACTAAACACTCGAATGTCCTTCTTCACTTTTTGCACATCGATGAAACTCTTCTTTGGTCTTCCTCAGGGTCTCTTTCCTGACAGTTTCAACTGCAGCATGAGGATGGAACTAACAGGAAAAAATAGATATCAGGAAAAGATGTCAGAAAAGATAAGTAAATACACACAACAAAAAATGTTTTATATGAATGTTTAAAAAGCAATGATAACTGAAGGAGGTGAAACAAAGAGCTTAAGAGGGAACTTGAATTCAAAGTAAGAAACAAAACATACCCATGTAAATTTACCAATACTCTCACCTGAAAATAAAAGATATAGTTGACAAAGAATAAACTCTCTGGACAAGCATAAAAAGGACAAAGATTAGCATAGAAAAAAAAAAATCCCCCCCCCCCCAGCTTTACTTGAAATGAAATTTACAATAAAATAAATGAGCAAAGGCGACAAAAACACAACAAAAAACAGTGTTGTTTTATTGTTTTTGTCTATGAAAAAGTCAATAATGTTGACTAATATGACTCAACAAAGACCTTTCAACAACCACCCACCACAGCTACCCACCCTCAAGGACAATCACTACAACATCCAACAACTACTACAACAACAACCACCAACCACAACAACAACCACCCGCCACTACTATTACGGACAACGATCCACTCCCACCACCAACCACCTACTCTCACCCCCAACCACAATGATCCACTATCACCACCAACCACAACAATCCACTATCACCACCAACCACAAGCACCTACTATCACTATCAACCACAACCA
>NC_050525.1:8858431-8858605 GCF_002922805.2 Oryzias melastigma
TCACCACCGACCACAACTACCACCACCATAGCCACTAACCACAAAAACAGCAACATGGAGCAGGGAGCTGTGGACAGAATTCCATAATTTGGGACACATGGAGATTTTAAAAGCTTCTTTGAAATCTTCGTCAACACAAAAGACATACAAAGATCCAGAAAATAAACCCAGCAA
>NC_050525.1:8858616-8888858 GCF_002922805.2 Oryzias melastigma
GAAGACAGAATAATAATATAAAAAAATAATATTAATAATATGGCCACCAACTTAACAACCTGTCATCCCACTCCTCATGCACCCTCTGTCTGGCCCCTGCCACCTCACCCTTTATCATGTGCTGCATCTCTCTGTCCTCTTGGTGTCCTTTTCTTTCTTAGGAAACCTTTTCCTCTTAACACGCCCCTAAAGTTTGTATTCCGCCACTAAGTTTCTTCTTTCAGTTTTTCAGCGACACATTAAGTAGCTTCCTTTTATTCTCCATGATCACTTTATCTGAAGCTGTTGAATCATCTGGAAGAATGTCCTAAACTCCTAAAAATTAAATACTAACGAAAGATCAAATTCTATTTAATAGTTTTTTTGTTTTGTTTGGTAAAGTGTTGTTTTTCCACATTTACTAAACCATAATAGACTCACACTGATTTTAAAAGTGTTTGCTTTTCTAAAGTTTCCATTTCATGATTAACATACATTTTCCCTTGCATTGTTGTTTTGTAAACCTCATTTTGATTTCAGAAGATGTTTATTTGTAGAATTTCGTGTCACTGCATTGTTCAGGCATTAGGTCCATGGAGACTAAGATAGGGGACTAACACATCTTCACAAAGCAGCTGACAGAGACAGCAGTCACACTCATTTACATACAAAGACTAGTTCACCTGGGGTTCTGTCTTAACCATCAAGCAAAAATGTCGCTTGACAGAAACTTACTTCACTTTGAAATGTCTGTTTTTTCTGGGTCAGCGATTGAGAGTGATTGCAACTCATCTGTTTAT
Organism: Oryzias melastigma; assembly: GCF_002922805.2. Classification (NCBI taxonomy): domain Eukaryota; kingdom Metazoa; phylum Chordata; class Actinopteri; order Beloniformes; family Adrianichthyidae; genus Oryzias; species Oryzias melastigma. Next base: position 8,859,396 of record NC_050525.1, read on the forward strand.
GGTTTCATTGATCTGAAGAAAATTGTGGGAAATAGAGTATAACTAAACAGGGTAACTAAGAACAGCTACCCTACTTTTTCAGTAAAAACACAAATATTTACTCTGCTTCCTTTATATATATTGAGCCTCAGCCTCCCCGGCTTTGTCCCCAGAGGACTCTGGTTGAACAGAGGAGCTCATGTGCAGCTGTTAAAGAGACAGATGGTGACGGTGAGGAAGGTTTGCTGCTGCTTATGTTGAGGTCACAGAAAAATACCAATGACTTGTGATTCGGTGTCACTAAAGTTGATTAGCTGTATTTGAACCTGAGTTAGTGTGTTGGAACTGACTTAAAAACCTCATTGAGTGTTTGATCGGTTGTAGCCAGTGTTTGCAGACTGCAGCACAGAATAAATGAGAATGCCATGGTGAGTGTGTAAAAAATTGAGAATTTTAAGTTTAGCCCTGGAGACTTTGTTTTAATCTTCACAGTCAACTCTTACACATTTTAAATTGCACGGCACTGCCAAAAGCGTTCTCTCACTAAAACCACATAATTGAATTCAGGTGTTCCACTCACTTTCATGGCCACAGGTGTACAAAGTCCTGAACTGGGCATGCAGACGTGTGAGAATGGGCTTCAGGAGCTCAGAGAATTGTAGCCTGGATGTGGTAGCATGCCACACTGGAGTCCAGTCCAAAAAATTAACTCTTCTAAATACTGTCACCAATCTACTGTGACAAAGATTTTAATTGACAGGTAGCAGGTAGATGTCCGGTAGCAGAATGTGCTGAGGTCTCCTGCAGAGCTTTTCTGGCTGCATTGTATCAAGAACTTAGAAGACCATGTGACTTAGAATATGTCTATGCTTCCAACTTGTGCTGCGCACAGAGTCCTGACCAAGAACACATGAATTAGAGCAAAGACAGACAGAGTTTCTGGTTCAAGGTTAGTGTCTGATCTAGTAAATATCCTAAATGATGTGTCAAAAATGTTCATGAACAGACCTGAACCTGAGGAAAGCCGTCGTAGAAGAACTGATACTTTTTTCCTTGCGCTATCTTGTGGGGTCCTGTTGACCTCCCATGACATAGGTGGATGGGATTTCAAGTCTGCCATTGACACAAGTGAAAATCAAAACAATTAAAAACAAAAGTTCAATGCACTGTGCTGTGGATTCCAGATGACCCCACTCCCAACGTCAAGGTGTCTTGGATAACACAAGGGTTGAACCTTGAGAGGATTGATGTCAAAGTAAACCCTACAGAATATGAAAGCGGAGGTCACTTAAATGTCAATGTGTGTTAAAAAAAGAATAAATTATGCAAAAAAATTATGGTGTAAAAAACCCATAGATTTTCTTGAGCCAGCTGAATTCTTTGTAGGGTTATGGGAATGCTGGAGGCATCCTAGTGGCCGTTGGGCAAGAGCAGGGTACATCGTGAACAAGTCAATCTGTTGCGGGGCCACTCAACAAGGACAATTTAGAATCACCAATTAACCTCTGAAGCGTGTTTTTGTACTATGGGAGGAAGCTGGAATGCTTGGAGAAAACCCACACATGCATGCGGACAAAATGCAATCTCTACACAGAAAGGACCTGGACAGTATTTGAATCAAGGCCTTCTCGCTGTGTGGTGAGAGCTCTAACCACAACACTACCATGCAGCCCCGTTTTAATACACAAGTGAACAATATTTTTCAAGAAAAAAAACAGCTAGTTATTATGTGTCCAACTTGCATTAAAATCAAGGGCACAAGGTAGTCCCTGCACGATATAGTTTTTTAGGGGTTAAGGAAGTCGTGAAAGAGTTCTGATGCAACCTAAGTCTTAAGTTCGTGATATCCCAAAGGGAGTTTGGTTGGTTTTACACCAGCAGTAAATTGTAAAGATATTTTTGAATAATTAATGTGGTGTTTATAGAATGACCAGCTCTCACCATGATTTTCATTCATAGGACATGTTTAATTTGTTTAGACCTACTGTTCCAGATGTTGCAAATGTTTGTCAAAGTGAAAAAATAACTGTACATGTGTAGTTGTTTTTATTCCTGCAGAAGTTAAAAAGAAGAGGAACGTCTCTGTGCCTGCAATTACAGTTGGCCTCAATCTGTGTGTAAAAGGTTGCTGTAGGGTGATGAGCAAAGTGTTTTCCTTCCAGTGATTTCGTCTCTTTCCCTCTGCTTCAGTGTCTTTGAATGTGCTGCAGAGCCTCCACATCAGAAGACTGCAGGCACAGTGTGCTCTCAGCAGTCTGCACAGCTCCCCAGACTGCAGCTTTTAGTTAGCACACGTTTTTACACTTTTAAAAAACAGCCACCTAATATGAACACAAAGTTATGGCAGAAAACACAGGCCCAGCATTCCTACAATACAAATCTGCGACTCTCGCATGTAGATGTTTCCTTGAACGTATCCCACTGTGCATTCAAAGTAACCCTGCAGTGCTACTAGAGCCTCCTGTGGACACACTTTAGTTACCTTTGTTAGTAAATGCTCCTGCTCCAGTATTTGTGCAGGTACATGTAATTGGATTTCAGTCAGACGTTCAGATTAGGATGTGATCTACGGGCATACCTGACGTTTGTGAGCACATAGGCCATTCTTTCCCCACGGTTGCACATTTCACATGCTGGAAAAGGTTAAGTTAAAACATATTTAACGTTGTGAAATCAGGTTAGGGCAGTAGTGTGTAAAAGTCATAGAGCTGCTTTCCTTTGTCTGGCAGTTTTTTTTTTTTTTTGTTCGTCCCAGAAAGACCAGGAACAGAGAGGCTGCAGCTTTCTCAGAGGACTTCATTATGTGTGTTTAAGGGAGTTCTCACACATGGCAATCTATAGTTAGGAGTCCATTCCCCTAAAATCAAGAATTCCCCAATACTATAACAATTCATATGCATATTAACTAGATCAAAATAACCAAAAGAAGATTAAACCTGTGAATTTGGCATAATCATAACTCCTATAAACATTTTTGTTCTTTTTCTTACCATTTTGATCACACAGTTTTTTCTGTGTATTCTTGCAAGCTTATCCTTACAACACAGCTGCAACAATTACATAGAATATTTAGTCCATGTATTCTTCTTCAAATTCTGCTGAAACTTTTTTGGGGTCACAAGGTTGGTAAAGCCAAATCTGCAACTGTTTGGTAAATGTTGGATACACCCTGAACAGATCAGCAGTCTGTTGCAGGGCCAGATCCAACTTTGAGACAGCAATTAACCAATATCTACTGCCTAAAAAGCTGGATTCCAAGTGAAAATCCACCTGTTCATCAGGAGGAGATGCAATATCCAGAATAAAAAGCTCCCAGCCAGGATTTAAACCATCTTGCTGTAAGGCAAGAGCACGAACACTGAAAGTCCTGAAATTTTTGGTGATCACTGGAAACTTTGCAAAGGAATGTGAAGTAATCATCATTGACCAGGTCAATCAGAAGATTTTGCTTTCAGAACGTGTTCCATATAATGTTAGAGGGAGAAAAGCCTACCCTTTTACTGGTAATTTGCACATCTCTTTGAGCTGGCTGGGTTTCTGCAGCCCACCTCTAGGCTGCAGATTCAAGCCTCTGTGGATAATCCAGAGTGCTGCTGCAGGTCTCACTTTTAATCAGCCTAAAGGGGACATGTCCAAGTCTGTTCAAACCTATGCACTGGCTCTTTGTGGCTGCCCTCATCAGATTCAGAGCTCTGACAATTGCCTTCAGAGTGGGAAAGTCAACAGCTCCTTCCCACCTGGACTTACTGATCCTCGTCTACATGCCCTTATTCTTGATTAGTTCTGCAACATATTGCGACTGATGGTTCCTGCAGCGTGCAGCAAATGATGAAAGGTTTAACTCCTTAAGCATTGCATTTATGGGTGGATGCAGGCTGTTTGTGGGCAAAAAATGGGAAGATCTGTGTGGGGAACACAGGTGGTCCTATCAAGGTTGTAGATAAACCAGTGCAGTGAAAAAGTTCATGCCCCCTTTTTTTGCCCCCTTTTTTTTCTACAGGCGTGCTGCAGATGACAGGTTGTAGCAAATACTTAAACAACACACAAGGGTAGGTAAGGGTAAGATGGGTGAGACACAAATCCCTAAATCCCGTACACTGTGTAAGGGGTCCGTTAGTGCTGCTCACTTCAAGTAAATAGCACTATTAGAAACGTCTACCACCATATTGCAACCCGTTAGCAGTGGAACATGAGAGGGGAGGGGTTACCAGTCTATTTTTTCTACTGTCTAAGGTCACTACCAAATCCAAGACCTTGACTGGTCAAAATTCAAGCTGGTTTAACTTTCAACAGATGGCTGTGTGTTTAATACGTAGAGCCAAAAAAGGGTCACAGAAACCTGGGACACAGAACCCAAGAGTTTGGAATGCAAATTGTGCGTTTACATAGACTTTTCATCAGAAGTGACCCCTTGAACTTGCGTTGCAGAGCGTGGTGTGGATGTAGCTTTGCTGTGTGATGTCACAGTGGCGAATAGAGCTATCTAACTCCCCATGCAGAAAGAATTCAGCCTTTTAACTACATTTTAATGATAAAGACAGCTAGAAACAGCAGTAGTGGTTTTCAAACTGAGGTCTTTGATTTGTCTGATTAGTTAAATGTGTGTACACAGAACTCAGCCGTTGGTATTGTTTCACTGGAGCAACAATGGTAGAGACTACAAAATTAGAATCACAAATACACTTTTCTGGACATTAATTACATTTTCCATGAACAGCCTAATTGTTTGCTTTGTTTCCAACAGCAAAGAGTAATATCTGAAGAGTTGGAAGATAAAACCTCTGGATCAGCATCACTGCAAACAGACTCTGTCAGAATAACCTAGAGTTGTTTGTTTTTTGCATACAAACACCTCAGACTCTAAACTATGAGACCAATTTTTCCTGAGCCAATCATAGCCATCGTCTTGGTTCTTCCCCTATAGATCGACATTCCTCTGTGACTGCAGTCAGTCAATGACACTGATCTGATAAAGACTGCTTAAATGAATTCATGATTTTGAAGTCAGCCACAGTAAAAGTGTTATTATATCAGATGCATTTCTGGGAGAAGTTGTTCAGAGCTGAAAGCAGCACCACAGATGTTTTTTGTAACACTGCATTTTCCTGTTTTTACTCACCATAAGCCACCGTTTAAACAAAACGGTTAAAGACAAAGAAATAAGGTTCTTTTTTAGCTTTATGGGGTTGCCTATTTTGTTCAAATAAAAGTCACATTCAAGTAATGTTGGCTCAAGTTTACTTCTTTACTGTTTTCAGCAGATGGTAAACCTATAAAGATTGCATACTGCTACTGACTGCATTAGGGTGTGTAAAATAGCAGCATCTGTGCTGGAATCTGGATTTGTGATTGAAGCAGAAACCAGCAGGGAGCCAGTAGTTAGAGGTAACATACTCTAAGTGAGTTTTCCCTGAAGTCACAGAAACACCTACTGTTTCACTTACATTAATTAAAGCACAAAACTTCCTTTTCCTTCCTCCTTTTCTGTGTTTAATCCTTGATGTGAGACAACAGGCAGTGTGGTGCTTAATGTTCTTCCGAAGAACATGCAGGTTCACTAAAGGTTGAGGCTGAGGAGAAAGCGTGTATGTGGTCCTGTAATGCTATGTCTCCACCAAACGGGCAAAAAAGCATCAGTGAATGAGATCATTCAGACTCTCAGTACGGTGAGCTTCACCATCTACTGCAGGAGCTGTGTCTGAATGACAGTCGCTTTCAGTGGTACTTCTGTCTCTCACTTTGACGACTTACTTACAGGAGAACAATCAGATTCTCCTCCATGTTGGTTTTGGACAATGTCATCAATATGTCACAATCTCTGATATGTTGACCCAACGACAGTTCTTCCCCAAAGTTCAAATATTTGAGATTTCAACCCGCTATGACATCCAAAATGCACCTGACCTGTACTGCAGGATCTCGGATCGGATTTGACGTTCAAATAGTCTTTGGTGTGAGCGTAACTTTGAGACTCAACGCAATGAAAAATCGTATTTTTGGTGTTTTACATGTACTTGTGGCCTTTTGCTGAGAATGGGGGATATATTTAAAGAACTGCACATAATTAAATATTTAGGTATTTCTTTATTCAAATCATTGCGAATCAGGAGCAGATGACAAATTGTAATTGGACAAACACACGAGGATGTGACATCTGCAGGTGGAACTCCTTAAGGTACTCCACTCCATTCTGATGGATTCACCTGTAAATGAAAAAATCCACGTTTTCGTTCTGAGCTGTCATCTGGCTTAAAACTTTGCGACTGGATTGTCCCAATATTGCTCACCATTTTTGTTGCATTATTGTTATTAGGTTGTGGTTGCGTGTTGCTGTAAGCTAGTGGGAGAGCATGTAAATAGACAATAAGAAATGAGGGTGGGCTTCCACTCATTTCTAATGAACAGCTGTCGATATATATAAACTATGTTCTAGAGAATTACATTTTTTGAAAAATTAGGCTAAAAATGGCACATCATAATTAAAAGACCACTGGGAACGCTTTAATAGCAGAAAAAGATGATCAGAGGATTTAAGAGATGGCAACTTTACATTTTCTACTCTGCCTTCACCCAAAGTAACCCTTCCAACCATAATCAGGAGAAACTATGTGTAAATAATAAATTGGATGTGGGTTGCGAGGAGTTGGGGAGGTCGGTGCCTCAAAGCCTCACAGGTCCTCGGCTTTCTGTGTGGAGTTTGCATGTCCTCTTGTGCTTTCCTCAGGAGCGTCAGCTTCTTCCCTCTTTCCTACAAAACAAGTCTGATAGGTTATTTGGCCTTAGGTGGGACTGTGAGAGTGTATCAATGTAATGAACTGGCAAGCCGCCTAAAGGCAGCTGGGATGACCCCCACCAAGGACAAAGCTGGTATGGAAAACATAGAAGCTTAATTTGAATTGAAAATGAACACATGACAGACACTAGAAGATGAAACGTTTATTGGTGCACTTTATTTGCATGTTTATTTAAAATTCACATCAGAATAATCCAGATGTATTTCATGTCATCTTTAACATGTAGAGGGATCACTGCACTCACATGTACTGCAACAACATGTAACATTTTCCCTTTTCAGATGATATTCAAAAACCTTTTTATAACTTATAATTGGATGGATTTTTTTTACTGGCAGCAGGCTGACAGGGTGCCAAACTAATTAGCAGCCTTCATCACGTCTTTTAGAAAAACTGCAGTTCTTCTTTAAAAAAGAAAATATATGAGTTGAAGAAATTCAGTGGGTTGCAACCCAAATCCTTTCTTTTTTTGTCTTTTTGACACAAGTCAGCTCTCTTAAAGCCTCCAGTGATAAAACCCGCCATGGAAACTAAAAGGATTTCTTTTGAAGTGGTTAAATGGAGAACAAAATAAAGACCAAAGGCACGTCTTAACGGGTCAACCTTCACCGCGAGCATTAACCGGGAACCCGGCCTGCAGAGGGAAGGATTATTGGCTGTGTTCTACCTGTGAGGCTTGAACTTTCAATTTCTGAAGTGAAGGACACACCTGGACTTGAAAAAATAAGTTGTGTCTACAAAAAAAAAGAAGAAAAAACAAATTTAGATTTGCACAACAGCAGTGAATTTAGTTCAATTCTTTGTCTCATTGAACCTGAACGGAGGACAAAGTCATGGCAACGTTTACTGGATGGCTTCCCTTCAGCTATAGATAAGTCTCAGCTGTGGCCACGATGAAAATGCAGCCTCCGATTGCAGCCGTCACATTTGCAACTGTTTGCTGTGCCATTAAGATGTCTTGGAGTTGCATTAGATGGAGATGAAATGGATGATAAGAGGATATTAAGTGGACGATGCTCACTTAAGCAGAAATAACATCACATAACCCTGTCAACTCCATTACATCAATGAATTGACAGAACATTATATACAGAACAAAACTTGATAACTCCTTTATGATTAGTGCACAGGCCTGGAAGGAAATTGTTTTTGTGTTTGACAAAAAAAGAAGCGTGTTCTATGTAACAGCCAAGGCCTCATAAGTAAGACTGGAGAAGGCATCTATTGGATTTGCCTGCAAAGTGACCTTGGATATGCTGCTGCTGTGATACAAGGAAGGGGAGGTGACAGGGAATGTAAATCACGTTCCCCTTTAGCTGATTAGAGTGCCATATGCAGTAAAAGTGGACAAAATATGGAATCCCACCTACGACCTAACAGTGCCACAAATTATGAATACGTCCACCAGGAGCAGATCTGAGAAAGACTGACAGGTTTATGCACTGATTTTAAATGCTGTTCGTCCTCTGAAAAGAGAGCAAGCGCAGAGTGCACTCTGAGTCACTTACCATCATGAGCAATAAGACAAACTGATGCTGCAGCTGGGAATACCGAATGGTAAAGAGGACAGGCTTTTATCACACACGCAGCAAAAATGTGAAAAAGCAAAAGATGACAGCAGGCGTGTTTGCTTTTCCGTGTGCATGCACCTTTTATTCATTTTTGGAAACTTCCACTGCAGCCCTGGAGAAATTAGAAGGATGAGATGAGATAGCCTACATGGTGGCCATTTGCAATGTAGGCTCAGGCATGAGTGGAGGGGAACGTTGTGTTGTCTGGGAGTTTTTGTGAAACCGAGTGTATTGAAGGAATTATTTAGAGTAGCAGTTCACTATGAAATGTAATTTTTTGTGTGGCAACAAGGCATCTGGGACTTTGACTTTTTTGAGTTTTTTGTCAAGTGTGCAAAGTTTTCTACTACAGCAAAGTGTTTGAACATCAGTGTGATCTTGTTGTCTGTTCTATAGTTTAATCGGCATTTATGTGAACAATGTCACCAAAGATTTTTTTTTTAAGTTCTGTGGTTCAAATGTTTCCACATAAAAAACAATGTTATCTTTGGAATTTTTAATCAAAACATTTTACAAAGGCCACAAACTATCAAGGTTTGATAACAACAAAAATACTTATTGTACCTCTAAACATTTTTAGATTAAAAAAATATATCTGTGGATGTAATCTGTGGGGCTAAAGAGCAATCAAGACAGACAAATACAAGTTTGAGTTTTGTGAATCAAAAAGACAGTTGTGAGGAGTTGGAAGTAGACTGTGAGCTGTTTTCCAAGTGAAAAGATAATAATCTCTCCCATTAATGATATTCAACAATCTGCATTGCAAACTATTTGGTACTTGCAAAGATATAAAACCTAGTTTTTAAACACCCAAAATGTTTTACAAGGTTTTGAGCTGTTTTAAAAAACATATCACGCTTTTCTTAAGACCTAAAGAGTAAACTCTATCAATACTTATATCATATATTACCTTTTGCACATTAAAGAACACATTTTTCATGAAATGTTATTTTTACAAACTCCTTTTCCTACCCGGAGGAAAGACGCCCCAATTTCTGAGGCACCTTTCTCTCTTTTCGGGTGCCTCCCATTTCATGACATCGTCCTAAAGCCATTATAAAACGCGTAAAAGACCCTTTAACTTCTCTTTAAAACTTTACAAGCTTTTCTCTAAAAAAGCAGTCAAGAAGTTTTCTCTCATTAACAGTTTTGGATCTGGAAACATCAATGTTATTTTTATTTTCCTCCAAACTAGACAACAACAAAAACCCATTTTAAGACTCAAAATGACTGTTTTCTAAACACTGTATTTATATGCTGTATTTTTGGTTCAGTTTTAGGGATGCTATTTTAAACATCATATGTGTTGAAAACTGACTGATGTTATTGTCATTATTTTGAAAACACCCATCCATCCATCCATCCATCCATCTTCTTGACCGCTTCTTCCCTTTCGGGGTCGCGGGGGTGCCGGAGCCTATCCCGGCTACTGATGGGCGAAGGCGGGGTACACCCTGGACAGGTCGCCAGTCTGTCTCAGGGCCTCAATCACACACACATACACTCTCACATTCACACCTAGGGACAATTTAGAGTCACCAATGAACCTATGAAGCATGTTTTTGGACGGTGGGAGGAAGCCGGAGTCCCCGGTGAAAACCCACGCATGCACGGGGAGAACATGCAAACTCCACACAGAAAGGTCCCAGCCGGGAGTCGAACCGGGGCCTTCTCGCTGTGAGGCAAGAGCGCTAACCACTGCGCCACTGTGCAGCACATTTTTAAAAAAAAAAACTTCTCATTGCTAATTTTACATTTTATAAAGTTTTATTAAAACAGACCAACTTGCACTAAGATTGTATTCTTATTTTGTTCTTATTTTGTTCTTATTTTGTATTCTTATTTTTCTTCTAAAATGAGTCAGTTCGACTTTTGGCACTGATTTTTTGCCACTAATCAAAATAAAACGAAAAAAAACAAAACATTTGATTAGAAGTAGGACAAAAATGTTTACTGTTGGGTTGTTAACATTCAATTTGTTAAATTGGGTAAAGTGATTATATCTAACACTTAACTCTTAGCTTAAGCATCTCTTTTTTAAATATTTTTTTCTAGATTTTGAAATCTTATAAGATATCTTGTTAGGTAAAAGCATTACTGAAATTACTTAAATTACCTATTGCAGGAACAGAAATGCTACTTTATTGATTATCTTTGATGTTCTTTTACTAATTTTAGGCTACTTTTTCTGCAGTGTCCGTGTTTTTTTTTTTCTGAAATCATTCATACCCCTAAGCCGTGATTTATTCTGTTAATTCCTCTGTATTAAAGTAAAGCTTGAAAAAAAAATGCCTCTTTTTTCACTTTTTATTTTTCTTTCATAAACAAAAGTTAACATAAGTTATGCAGTTTCGCATTAAACATAAACTGGTCAAAGTTCTCTTACTAAACACGCTCCAACTTCTAAAACTTAAATATATACAAAATTTTTCTTTTGTGGAATTGCAAATTTACGGCAGAGGATTAGGGTCACTGAAAAAAAAAGAATTCAGGCTTTTTTCTCAGTATTCTGAGAAAAAAGTCTGAATTCTGAGATTAAAGTCAGAATTTTTCATGTATTTTTTTCTAGTGGCCTTAATCCTCTTCCGTACATATGAATGAATATTTTTTTATTAAAGTGTCATGCACTCTGGTGCCCAGCCCACATGGGCTTATATGACACTAATGAACAAAAATCAGGTAAGATGGCCATAACAAATAGTCATCAGTGAACACAATAAACTAAAATACACACATTATCACAAATCAATCATAAATCAATTAAAATTCAATTACAATCTTTCTGAGTACAGTGTGTCTTGTCTTAAATACCACGCTTTCTCAATAAAGTTAACCACACAAAATATTTCATTTTTAAATAACCACTGCAAAATTTCTCCTTCACGCGACCAAAACAGATCTGGGTTTTTCTGCTGTATCACATTATACAAATCAATTCTCACATCATTATACAATGGACAGTAAAACATAAAATGAAATTCATCTTCCACTAAACACAAATCACAGACTGTACACAACCTGTCCTCCTCTGGGACTCCTTTAAAGCGTCCCACTTCCACCTCTAGGGGCAGCACTCCTGGTCTGAGCTGAGCACACAGGGACCTCTGTCTTCTTTTTAAATTATATTTAACATATGGCTCAGTAGAGAAACTTTTCTTAAACTGTAAATAACTTCTTAGCTTTGGCTTTTGTAAGACATTAAGTTTCCATTGCTCTTTATAATTTTGAAACAAAATATTTTTAATATACATAATCTTGCACTGTAGATTGTTGAAAAGCAAATGTCCTAAATTTGCAACTGAAAATAGTTCAAGAACCTCTTTAGACCAGGGACATCTGTGTGCTCTATCCCAGTTAAAAACTTTTCGTGAAAGTCTTTCCTCTGGTAGACTTACAAGGCGGTTCCACATTCTAAGGACTTCTGCTCTTTGCCGAATCACACATGGTTCCCACATGGGAACCAACGTACAAATGTGTGGCAGTCATTGGGGTTTGTCTTTCAACATGACATTTTTTTTTTTTTTTTGCCATTTAAGCATGAATAGTGTAAGAGTGCCCAAACAACACAGTTATACACAAGTAAAAGAAGGGTTAAAAAACCAAAAAAGAACTTTTTCGATTTAACTTTGTATGAATACTTTTGCTCTTTCTAATAAAAATTCTAAATGAGTTTTCAACAGGCTGCTCTGAGAAAAATAATAGTTTGGGAGCAACTTGTGGAGCTCAAAAGGATGGAATTTAAGTTGTAATAATTTTAATTTTGTTATGACTCCTACTTATCACTGGATGATTTTTAGTTTAGAAAAAAGAAGCTGTTATTTTACCACACATATTCAGTAGAAACATTTCATTCAATATTTTCATCATTCTGAAATGTTCCTTTTAGTTCTTTTTATTTTTATTCAAAGTTTGGTCCTTTTTCATGTCCCTTTTTGTTTGACCCCATAAGCAAAACCTGTGAACCACAAAAGGGAAAATTCCCAAAACAAATTTACTGAAAATGTCTTTTAAAGTTCAGAGCTTCCTGTCCGTCTTTTAGTCTCCAGGCAGAGCGAAGCGCCTTTCATCAGAGCTGTGTGGAGGTGAGATAACAGGCGCTGCGCACTGGACCATAGAGATTGCTAAAGGAGAAGTTGTGATGGTGGGAGGAGGCGGGGTTAAAGAGCAGCCGTGTAGGTGATGATGAAACAGAAAAGTATCCGAACTCACATGATGGCTCTCTGTCTGCATGTTTGAGAGCTCCCCAGACTGCAGCAGCCAGAAAGGAGACAGGTTTGAGACACCATCCAGAGGAGGCAGGCGGTATTGCAGGCAGAAAGAAAAAATGAGTGGGTGCTGATTTTTTTCCCTGCTCGTTCGTCTGCGAGAAGCCTCCCTGAATCACAGTAGCGGTCACCAGATGGTGCTGCACAGGCAGGTTTGATCCATGTGTTGCTCACACAGGCTGGAGGATGAAGGAATGAGGAAGTGCATGCGCCCTCGCATCGACGTAATCATCATAACTCTGGTGTCTGGCGTGCTGACAGCTGACTGATGGCGCCTGTAAATCTAGCCCAGGAGAAAAGGGGCTGTTACATGTGCTGTGGAGGATGTGATGTGTTGCACTTTGGAAATTAGAGGGGAGCAGGGTTTCTTAATGGAAAAGTCACATCATCACCTCAGACAATGCGGTGCTGGAGCACCAAATGATTGGGCTGTTGTGCAAGCTGCAGCTCCTCGTCGCTAGAAATTATTTATAGGTCTTTTAGCTGTTTAATCATCCGTTTTGGTGCTGTTAGTGGTTTTGGAAATAGTGCATTAGTGTCTGCTTGCTCTTTGGGTTGAGTCTGGTTTAGGCCTTAGTCACAAATCCCTTTATGGGTAGACACAGGCAGAAAATGGGCAAACCTGTACAGGGTTTGCAGATCGTGGACCACTCAGTGAACCCGTACAGTGAAAATGTTTTTCTATGGGTATGCTGCAGGCAACAGTCGTACCCAATTTTTAAGAAATTTTAAGAAAGGTTGAAGTCTGTGAGACCCCCAAACCTTACACAAGGGTTCTATTAGTGCTGTTTAGATGATACGTGTGTGCTCCTTGCATGCAGACAGTAAACTACACAATTAGAGTGTAGTTTGTGTGGGAATTTTCTTTAACATCTCTATTCTAATAGACTTGATTTTGTATCATTCCAGCTGGGCAGGAACTACAATTATTAATTTCTCCACCTTAATCAATTTTCAAATTGTTGGCACATCCTTAAAACAAAAAGCATGCTTTTGTCGGTCGCTTCAACGAGCGTGGCCGAGGCCAGAGTAAACTTAGCATCACAGATACTTCACAAAATCCTTACCAAATAAAAGGCACATTTCACATTTTCAGTTTTCATGATGTCTCTTTAGGTGGCTACGTGAGTCTCAAGGGAGATACCAGACACACCTGCACTCAGGTTAAGATGCAGTACCTTCATTCTAACTCTAGGTTCACAAGGCTGTCGTTACGGCTCCAATGCAGCGCCGCAGTCTTAACGTAACTTTAAAAGTGTGGGGGGAAATCCCACTGCAGACAATTCGACCTCTGCGATCCATTTCATTGGGTTCAAATTTTCACCAAACTCCGCAGCTGAACTGCAGCCAATAAGAGGGGGATTACTGTACCTTCTATATAAATGGTGTGTTATCGCGTGAAGCTACGTGAGTTCGGAGTTTTGCAAGAGCCTGTGTCTGCAGCTATCCAGTAGCCAATTTGAGCCGTCTGCCGTAGCTAGACCGCTCTCGCACCTGAGTTGTAATGGTTGCTATGTGAGCCCGCTGTAAGACCTTCTACTGACTCGGACAACTTAAAAAGTGTGTACCAGTACAAGTGCATCTGACTAAAGTATTATATATCCACAGAGGAAGCTTCTTGTCCCTTTTAAAACATATGTTAAAGGAAAAGTTGTTTTTTTTTAGTGTAGAAATCTGATAAGACCATCAATAACATATCATTCAGTTTTCATTGCACAATGGAAACACGACAATTTTGAAAATGACTTGCACAAAAAAAGTTTTTGCGCCTGGAGGAGTTAATTTTTTAGGCGTATAGAAATTTCCCAAAATCTCTTCATCCGTAACCACTCCCATGTAGCTTTGCGCTCCATGGCCAGAACGAGATGCAGACGTCTCCTTTGATAGGTGATGATGAGTACTAGTTCTGTAGCAGAAATTTGAATGTATCTGCTGTAAATCAAAGTATTGCTCACATCCGTCATTGTGTTTTTGAATGACTCATCTTGTTAGTTGTTTTGTGTTTATTTGCAAATGAAGATTTAATGGAAACAGTGCAATTGGAACATTTTTAGACTATCAATAAAGTTTTAAGCATATGTGTGTGGAAAAGCAACGAGTGTAATCTTTAATGGTTGAACTCCAATGGAAAAAACTTTGCTATTACATTCTTTATAAGTACCTTTAATACAAAAATCACGCCGACATCAAATACTACCACTTTGAGAAGTATTGCTATGCTAATCTGTTTGCAGATCTTTTCTTTAAGACTCCTCCAGGTCTTACAGTGGCTCCCACTGCTCACACAGATGTGATCAGCTGCTTCCTGATTTCATGCACTACAACCTTACTGTGTCAAACATCTGCAGCCCTGTTGATTTAGGTGTAAATAGTGTCATGATATGATGAGGCGCTTTTCACTGGCCCGCTTGCTGCCAATGGAAGGGGCGGCGGGCAGGAAAAAAAAAGAACAGCAGATGGAGAGTCCCATTAGCGGTTGCCCTGTTTGCACAGGCCAGCTGCCATGATCAGGGTCCCTCTCTGTGGGCCTGTTTCTTCCCCCTGAGCCAACAAACAAGACCTATTTTCACTTTGTTGTTTTGATGGTTCCCCAGCATAGCGTTGATGCGCACAAACATTTGGACGGTGCAGATGATTAGACGAAGAAGGTCAGAGCTACACTCTTGTATCTGTGAACTGAAGACGCATTCAAGAGGTAACTTTTACACATCCAGATTGAAACATGTTTAAAAATAGAATTTGCAGTTCATTGGGTAACCACTAGGGGGGTTGTTATACAAGAAAAGAACACTGTCTAACATAGTTTCCAAACAATCTGGTCTATGAAAAAGCTTCTCTCCCAGTGATTTGGATTGTGTGTTCATCAGTGTTTTAGTTTATACTAAATTACACAAATTAGGGGCGTGGTCCTTTTTTTTTTGCCATGTGACAGTTTAATTATTATCTTTGGAAAAGCCTAAGATAGGTGAAAAGTAAATGGATCCAATTCAGTTCACCAGAAACTCATTTCCACTGGGCAGTGTGGTGCAGGAGGAGTAGTACGGGATGGACCAGGTAAATCTGGCGAGTGTTTCCACTTAGTTAAGCCTCACTTCTAAGCTGTTTGTTTCCACGGGGTATGCATGGTGTAGACCGCTAGCGTGTCATTGCACCATTTTAGTGCGACGACTAGAAGAGTAATAACAATGGAGGTCATCCAGCAGCTCGTCTTTTCTTCCTCTAATTTTTGTACATCGTGTATTACAGGAATTTAATGTTGTTTGAAAGAAGATTGTGGGCAGCTAAGAAGAATACCACTGTAAAGAGGAAAACGGAAATGCTAGCTTAGCGCTAATCTGATGCTTTCTAATGCTGTCATCACTTTCTAGCAATCAACGGGTGGCTACAGCGACTCTGCCCCAAACGTACTATTCTATTTTTTATAGACCTGAATGGATGGGGGCCCTCATTTTAAAAGGAAAACACTCAAAATAGTGAACCGAACGGACCATACCATACTGGACTGTTCAGTGGAAACGAGACTTGAAGTGACCACTAGGTGTCTTGTAACAAATACAAGTCAGTCATATTTGTTTTAATGTTAAACTATTGACTGTGTAAGAGAACTGGACTCACATTCCAAACAGGAAGTAACCGAGGGTTTCAAGAAGCCAAAGTCCCATAGACTTCTATCGAGCTATGAACAACTGTTACTCAAATTACATTTGTCAGAATAATCATTCTTGCTCTGCTGCCTTTTATTAACATGTTCTTGCTAATCCTGATTTTTTTTCTGTAGTGCAAATTATTCATATTATAAACTGAACAAATAGATGCCTCAGAAGAAGTATGTGACTTTCCAACAAGCTCACTGCTGATTGGACATAGTGGTTGCCATAGAAACGATGTCTCAGACTGACCCGGATCAAACACTGCTTACAGACGTCATCTGGCTCCATCACAAAAAATGCGACTGAATTGACTTCATTTTGTTGGAGCTGGAAGTAAACCATTTTTATGGGTGACGCCATACTCACTCAGTCCAGTTCTCGTATAGAGTCAATGTGTGAATCTGAACACTATATGTATGTTTTATATCTCAGTTGTGCTTCATTGGGGGCGTGGTCTTTTGATTGACACATAACCATCAGATCAATAGATATAGAATGGGTCAGGCCTGCTTATCCATCCGATATGGCTTTTTTTTGGAGATGGTAGAGGAGCTAAAACACACAAGCCAATGCGTTATGCCGTGTCATGACAGAGGGTGCGTCATCTCGTATCAATGTTCAATTTGGCCACTATGGTAAAAATCCCTAGGCTAAATATCTGGCTTCAAATTGGTCTCAAAAAAAAAAATCACATAACTTCATTAAAGTCCACTAATTTGTGATGATTAAAATTGTCTTCCAAATACATCTTACATCAGATTTAAATCTTTACTTCTCTTGTTTAATAGACAGCATGCTTAAAAAGTGACATTAAAGCAGATTCAACGTAAGATGGTAATTGTTTTACCATCTGCACACCCAGGCTCAGAAAACCTACCAGGTTCACAAAATGGAAATTACATTTTGCTTGATTTTTTCCTCTGAAGACAAGACGGATGTCATGGCAACAGAGGTACGGCTGCATCGCAGCTGCAAGGTAAGGAAGCAAAACAGCTGTGGACCGAAAACGAATGAAGTCATTTATTAGTAAGTTCAAACTGTGGATCTCTTACTGGTGGTCTGGTGCCTTCATTTCAAGGGCCAGCAACAGTTCAGTGTGAGGATATTCTATACTCTACAGATCTGTGCTTTATATTTTGAATTATTTACCTTTTTTCACATTTTAACTGCTTCAATACTCATGCAAGATAAATAAAATATGTCTTAAGCTATTGCAACCATGTAAATGTATTCCTTTTTTATTATTATTATCTCTAAATGTAGCATTTTTTAAAAATAAATCTTAGCCTTTTTTTTATTTCGTAGAGTATTAAGTGCTTTTTTTAAAATATTTTTTTTGTTTAAGAACCGTCCCAGCATCACTTTGAATTATGTCAATCCAAAATAATACTAATAACATAAGGCAGGGAGGTAATTGAAATAGAGAAAGCTCTGGTGGTCCTTCTCAGTCAGCTGCTGTGAGAATGCCACATGGTAATGGTGGGATTTTCTCACTCAGACAGGCAGACACTCTGCTCCACCATTTGAAGACTGGTCTCGCGCTGGCTTCGCACCATTTCCTTCCACCAGTCTGACGCTCACACAGATAACAGAAACACATGCACTTGTAAACACATCCCACTCTTTCCACAACCGTCTTTTCACTCCTCTTGTCTTTTTTTTCTTTTTTAATAGCTCTTTGTTCTATGCCCATGTCTATTTTTATCACAGCGTTCACAGGAGGAGTCAGAGAAATGACGAGGCTTGGGAGACTTGCTCATCTCCATGGCAACTATATTGCAAGCCTTTATTGTCAAGTACAGCTTTGTAAACCTTTGCTGTCCTCACCGTCTTATCAGATTCCCTCTGATCCTCTTTTTTCTTCAGATCACTTCCTCTCCAGATCTTTCATGGAGACCTTGTGTCTTGCATGCTCCCTCTGTTGGATCCTCATCTTTCCATGCTTGTCCACCTCTCAGCAGCCCCCTCCCCAGCCCTCCTCTCCTGGATTGAGCTGTCTTTTCCTTTCTGAACCAATGGGCGTGCTGTTGGAGAGTCATTTTGCTCTTGCCCACGCCTCGCTCGCTCGTGAGTTCGGATGCCATTCGACTTGCCGCCACAGTGAGGCCTACTTTCACGAGCCTATAGAATCTCTGTAGGCTTTGTCATGGGGGTTTCCCCATTCCCCCCCATTTTTTTTTTTTTTGCCTGTTCAGATATGCAAATGCTTTGGCATCTTCTCTTGTCAATATCACACAATGTACTGCTCACTTTCTACATGTCCAAAGTGTACCTTTTTTCTCAAACATACCCTTCTCATTTAAAAATGCAGATGGGGTTGTTATTCAAATATCTAAATATGGGGTCCACAGAGGAGAGATTGATCTATTTTGAATAGTCTGTATGGTTTTCTGTATGGGAAGAAAGCAGAATTGGATCATTAGACAAAGCTGGGCCAACATAGTCCGTCTAAAAATGTTCCAGTGATATTTGACTCACTCTGATAACAATGCTGTTTTTTTACATGTGGTTGTTGCAGTTTTTTCTAAGAATGGAGGACATATATAAAGAAAATGAATATTAAAACTGTTTTTCTGAGTATAATTATTGTGAATCAGGATCAGATGACAAAAAGCCCTTGGAAAAAGGTCGTAAGTCTGATGTAGAAAATACGCTGGGCTGTCCACAAAGATCCCTGCATTGATCCATTCTTCATCAAAATGGATCAAAGGATAAATTATAAAAAAAAAAAAAATCTTAATCTTTTGCAGTCTCACTGTTTTTTTTGTTTGTTTGTTTTTTGTGACTTTTTTTGTGTGTGTATGTAATTTTGCAATGTTTTGTTCTGCATCCTGATAGGCTCTAAACCAGGTATAGGCAACTCCAATCCTCATGTTTTCAAATATACCCAACTCTGGTATGTTCTAATCGGCTAGACTCACCTGAAGCAGGTAATCAGTCATGAGTAGGGCTTGGATATCATGAAATCATCCACACATAACGGCCCTTGAGGTCTGGAGGTCTATCCCTGCTTTAGACCATTGTCAACCAATCTCCTCCGTACCATGACAGTTGTACAGAACACATTCAGCTTTTTAAATTTACGTAGTAGCTGTATGATCTTTAGAGCTTTGAGAGTTTAAGTGAGAAAAAAAGTGAAAAATGTTCAAGTCTGTCTGAGAAAACAATATAAAATGTGTAGTGAGGTGTTATGCGGTTTTAAAACATCTTTAATAATTGTAAAAAACTAAAGTTCACTTCTTTGCAGATTTCACCCAATTTAGGTCAATTTTGAATGCAACACCACCAATAAATGAGGGAACACTGTAGATTGATAAATCCATCCACCTTGAGAGGTATAATGAGAGGTATTTATGACAGTTACGCTCTTCGGTCTGCATCTACTTGTTGGTCTGTTGGTCCTCCGCATGGTCCGCCCCCATTCATTGCATTACTTAAGTACTAAAAAAACCCTACAATTAAAATTGCCTTTTTGTGTTTTTAACATGTTTTTGTGATATTTGTGTGATGATAGAGGAAAAAAAATTAGCTTAAAATTGTATTTCTGAGTATTTATTTGTTCAAATCATTGTAAATCAGGAGCAGACGAAAAATTTGGTTGGAAAAAGTGCTTATTTGTGACGTTGAAAGTATCCAGGGCAGGTCACAAGCTTCCTGCTCTGAGTTGGCGTCTGGCTTAAAAATTTTAAGTCTGGATAGCTCCAATATTGCTCAACATTTTGATGCCTGGTTATGTTAGGTGAGGGACTGTAAGCTGGTGGAGTATAAACAGGGAGTTTTCAGTTGTGGGTGAGAGGAAGGAGGCAGGTTTTATAATAAACTACCCCCTCTCTGCAGAAACTTTTTCCTAGAAAACAACAGTTTTTCTCATTTTGGATAAAAACAGCAAAATCATAATTAGAAGACCACTGAGAACGCTTTTACAATAGATCAAAAGATGATCGGAGTGGGATTTTAACCATTCCGTCTTCACAATTCTTTGTAACATTGCACTGCATAGGAAGACAAACTGATAGATGCATTCATCCCACTTGTGGGGTTTCCTTTTTGTCACGTGGCCAGGCAGCTCCAGCATATGCTGTCAGTGGAAGAGTCTGTTTTCGCTGGCATGAGGTGCACATAAATACAGAAAGAGAAGTGCAGACAGTCATAGGAGCTATAAATGTACCATGGTGAAGGGGGGGGTGGGGGGCTCCCAAAGAGTCGCTCAGATATACTGTGAGCAACAGACAGAAATATACAGAGGAGCAAACTTAAGCACTTTTTTGCAAGCACCTGCTCATCATTAAATAAGCTGAAAATGCCGTCCCTCCAAGCTAACAATACCATGTGAGATTATGGAGGTAATTATGTGTTTTCTTTTAGTGCCAGCCCACGAATGTGGACAGAACCCTGCAGCCCCAAGGAGCTAAGTGCTCGCCCTGATTCTCCAGATTGCTCCTAAAAGGAACTGTTTCTCCTGTTCACTTGTTTCCTATGGCAACTGTCGGCCTCCCGCGCGTCACCTGCCACTGATGGAGCAGGTGGACCCAGCGGGCCCAGGCGGAGGCTTCACATGCCACACTTCCAGAGCTCTGCCATGCGTGCCAACACAAGCAGACATGCAAACCTGCAACATTTCATGCAGGTATGGTTGCGTTAACAGACACACAAACATTTTGATGTGTACAAGGCTTAAAACCTTTCTATTAAACAAAATGGTTTTGCTTGAAAACGACAAGGTTTCGGGTCTGGTTTCTGTCTGTGCTCACGTTCTTGTCCTCTATGATCCAAGTGTTGGGTCATATCACCACCTTTCAAGAAAATACACCAATCATTGAACATTTTTGCTCAACAGCTTTTTTTAGCACATTTTTATTTAATGGTAAGGGTGGCTGAAGGTTGGGTGTAAAGCAGTCTGTTGGTGGTTCAGTTTCTGAGATATCACAAGTGATATGTGGGAACCGTCTTAAGGATGTTGCTTTATTTTTTGTATAGTTTGCAACTTATATTCAGGTGTGACTTTTATGTGATTTAAAAAAATACAAATAAATAGCAACAAAGGCTTGAGGGCACTTTAAGGGTATATACATCAGTTTTTGCTACTGACAGCAAAGCAGAAGAAGAAGTGCTGCTTAGTCTTACATCGAGCCTGGTGGAATTGTTCCAAAGGGACATGGAGGAGGAAGAATTCAATGGATTCAGTTATTTGAAGTACACATCGGTACATATACTAAATCTCTTATTGTTATCAATTCCATTTATAGGATTTCCAAGAAGAATTTTTTTTGTTCAGTGTTTTGTTCAAACATTTCTACCAAAAGTGCACCTAGACTTATTCTTTATTATGTATTTTTTTGGCTGCTGCGACTAAGGCCCAATCTGAATTCTTCTACGGCCAATTGTAGGACTGTAGGGTTGTAGCATTGGAGGGGAAGGGGTGTGAGAAATAGTATTTTTAAGGAGTATCCGTCCACTGCAAGCGTATTCTGCGTCATGCTGTGCCACGGAGAAGAAGGGCATTTCTTCACTTGTGTGTACTCTAAAGTACAAAAGTTTACATTTAAATACAAGTAAGGACTTTTTGTTTTAAGCGGGATTTTTTAAAGTTATAATACTGATGTGCAGGAATCTATGAGCTAACGTAGATGACTGATGGATATTGATGACGTCGTCGAGTGGGAGTGTCATGCAAATTTCAAGACAGTATTTTACCATAACTCCCCGTTTGGAGGGTTAAATATAGTAGGAGGGGAAGAATTCAGATTCAACTTAACTTATACTTATACTCGACCAATATACTCCAAAAATACACTAATAATCAAGTGTAATATTCTCTCAGTAAAGGTCCATGATAATCCCAAGTGAAAAATAGATTATCAAGGTTTTACCTAAAAAGTATTTAGTAATCAGAAATCCGGATGGCCACCTGGATGACCTATTTGACCCTGGAGAACGACACTTTTGTAATTTAACGAGTATTTTGTTTAACCACTGCAATGTATGGATTAATGGGCCAAAATGAACACAAGCAGGACAAACACTAATCAGGTCCACATTTATTTTATGATTGTGTTAATGGAAAAGAGTCCCGATTGACCACTGACATGAAGGGGGTGACAGTCAAGCTGTCCACTACAGTATTTGAGGCAACATCCCCACTCCCACTCTGAGATATAGTGCAATCAATACTGGTGGTGAGATGTGGTGACGAGTGGTTTATCAATACCTCTGTGCAGAACCAGATTCATCAGTCAATCCTATACTTAAGGTCCCCTACCATGGAACACACAAACATTTTGGAGGAAACCTAAAACGATTATTTATTTTGGGGGTAAAATGTCATGATGTCATCGCATATAAACACAGTCTAAAAGTCAATGCAACTATGCAACAGCTGCTGGTTCTCAACCCCCATACCAGACATAACTTGATTTTAGCACAATATTTGTTACAGATTTTAAGGAACTCTGATTGCACACTCCCCAACAGGAGGGTGTTACAGCACGCAGTGGGGTTTATTGTCACTGTATTTATACACTGTAATTCCCACATATGTTTGGATCACTGCTTATAAGGACAGACTTCATGGATCTTTCAAGAAGTGGTTTAGGTGGGAAGGGCGGTTGAGTTGTTTTCTCTTTCCTAAAACAGTCCCATATTTATACCAGAAGGCATGGATGCAGTTTATTTTTCTTGGACATAAATTAGATTGTAAAGTTTTTATTTGTCAGAGCAATTTCAGAACAGCTCTGTGATGCATTCTAAATCAGAAGGGTTTGAATTAGGGGTGTGCATTGGCAAGAATCAATACAATACTATCGCAATATATCCCAAGACTGTACCAGAACAATTTTTCACGTTTTAAAAAAAAACTCTAAGTCATTCTTAATAGTACGTGTCTCATAACAACAAAAACAGCGAAGCTGACTGAAGCAATGAGACTTAATATTTAACACAAGATCTTGTTCTTCAGAGCTGCTCAAAATGTGTTGCGCTGCCAACTAGTGGTCGGGGTTTAGGTGAAAAACAAAAGTAAGACCCTGAAGGACGCTCAGAAATAATTAAACATTGTCTTGGCAGCATTTTAAATCCAGACAAGTAGATCCATTTTTTCCTTCACCCCTAGTTTTAATTGACCAAGACTGCTGAAAGAAACAGTGAGTTTGCACATCGATGTTTGTATCAGTGATGGAAGAACTTTTGTTCAACCGTCCTCAATTTGCATCAAGCCAAAGATGACACATATTTTCATTATATGTGAAACAAGGAAAAAGGTTATTTAGCAAACACCCGGTCTACAGCAGAGTAACTATATTTTTTCATTAACATTTTCCTCTCCCCTCATTGGTTTGTTTCTGTGCCTTAAAAGCCCTACAATCACCTTTTGATCTATTGTAGAAACATTCCTAGTGGTATTTTAATTATGATTATGTCTTTTTTTTAGACCAAATCAAAAACTTGTGTAATTTTCTCGGACATAGTTTCTGCAGAGAAATTTGTCTCTGAGTTGTGGGCAGAGTAAGCCTATCCCCACTTCCCATCATCTATTTATTTACACTCTCCTCCTGACCTCACATTATTGATGAAAAAAAGAAAAAAGATGAGCAAATTGGAGCTTTCAGCTGTACATTTTTAAGCCAGATGCCAGTTTAGACGAGGAGAGCAAAGGTGAACATGGATCTAGTCGCCTGCAAGCAGATGCACCAGAATGAAGTGGATCGCCGGCTTATTCCCCGCCTAGTGTACTCATTTCTACGCCACAAGTACAATTTTTATCAACTGGCTATTTTTTGTCTGCTCCTGATTCACAAAAATTCAAAAACAAAAATACTCAGAAATGCAATTTTAATCTTAATTTTCTTTATATATATATATCCTCTATCTTTAGAAAAATGCCACAAGAACTTGTTAAAAACACAGAAACAACATTTTCATGGGAGTGGATCTTTCAGGTAAAGGCAGTTCTCCCCCTGAAACGGTGAAACAAATTTAAAAACTACCTGCAGATAAGAGGAGAGATAAATTGGGATTTTTGACGCATTAGAAGACTTGGGTTTAAATTGGACAGAGCGTCATTTGAAATTTCTCAGATTAGATCTGTTCAACTTTTTGAATCACCCCACAAAAAAATATTTATTGTAAATATTTTAGTGGAAATTCTACAAAGTAGAAAGTATGCATAAAAAGTACATATTAAGTATATATGAAAGGAAAAAAAAACACAAACAAAATGTAGGTGCAACATTATTTTTTAGATTTACATTTTGTCATGCAACTATTCAAAATAGTTTTTTTGTTCAACAATGATTGAACATCCCAGTATGTTATATTCTTAATCTGATCTAGTGAGCAGCACTTAACACCTGGCACTGATAAAATGCCATTAAAAGTTCCATGTTTTTTCTCTGTTGTCACCTGGCCTTGCTTCATAATCTTCAGCTGTAATGTGATGATGGATGAGCGTGCTGGACATGCAGTTTCTGTGCTGGCAGAGGAGGATGAATGATGCTCCACGCTTTATGTTCTCTTCTCCAGCAGCTTCTGTGGGGCGAGCCTAACCAGAGGATGCAAGATGTTGCATCCCTCCGCATTGATCAGGCTCAGAACTGTCCTGCGCTCACTGAAAACTGCTGTCCGTTTGCTGAAACTGGACGGTGATGTGCAAGAGCGCTGACGTATACGAACAGACGGATTCTGCACTTAACTCCTTGCCGTGCACATCCCATCCTCCAAAAAGGGTGAATCTGTGTGCAAGGTCAGACCTCTGCTTTCACAGTTACTGTCAGTTGGGAAATCAATGAAGCTCGTGTGCAAAAGAGCTCCCCCAGGACAGTTCACATCTGCACAAATCAGCACTGTTTAGTCACCGCCTTTTTTTCTCGGCGCTGTCAGATGAGATCAGTAGGCTCAAATGTGCCACATCTTACGCACCTACGCCGGATCTTTACACAAAATGTCCACAGGATACCCAAGGGACAGGTGAAGTGGGTCCTACTTTGCACATCGTACAATCCAAGGCACATTTTTAGACGCACGTCTGATTTTTGTGACAGATATGGAGCAAAAGAATTATGCAGACATTTGTTGTCGAGACTATAAAAGACAAACCACTACCTGCTCCTCATGTCTTCGTCCTGCGTGCATCCTCTTGTGCTGCGCATTTGCTTTCCAAGGCTCTGGCCTTGCCTCTGCCTGATACTGTACAGTATATGAGTTTCTCCCCTCGGGTCTCTCAGTATTGCAGAATACTGAGCTGTGCACATTTAGGTTGACAGATTAGTTTACATTTGGTTTGACACCATGAGAGAAGGCCTCGACTCGCCTGCAGGAACGACCGCTGCGTTCTGCGCTCGTTTTTTTTTTTTTTTTTGAAAGTGTGGCCTGCCAGGAGAAATGCGAGGGTCCAAAACTTGACCCAGCACGACCTGCGCACGAGTTCACAGCCCTGTGCCTTTGGAGTACAAGGTGAATCATCTACACGGGAGACCACATAAACCAAGCAAAGCAGAAAGAAGCTCTGGGGAAGATTCCGTGTCTAAATTAGTGGCCACTGAAGGCTGCATTACGGAAGACTGCATAATCAGGCTTCAAGTGCGCTTAATTCAGCACTGGCCATCTCGGAGAGGGAGAAAACAAGTCAGTCATGTGTTTACTAACTATGATTGTAGCATACCGAATTATTGCACAATTCTTTTAATAGCATTTTGGCTATAATGCATGCTTCTGATCCACATCATTTCATACATTTACACTTACATTTTCAGCATTTATAATTGATGCAATTTGATCAAACTAATACATACTGGATTGATTTGATCCCATCCGTGAGGTCACCTTTCTAAAAGAGTAGCCCATCTGCTTCGAGATGGCTCAGGTCCCTTGGCTGCACCCCACCACACAAACACACACATGCACACGGAATAAACATACATGCCCACACCTCCGTTCCCCAAGTGTGGCTACGCAGCTGTTCCTGTTGAGAGTCTGTGATTTGGATTTTAAACGGCCAGAACAAAGTCTGCGTGAACACGGCCAAAAAATTAGCCCCCCTCTGGGGAACCATGGTGAATGAAATTCTGATATTTTCCCCAACTCACACGCAAAGAGGATCCTTCCATGTGTGCCCTTTGTTCATGCTGTATTCCTCTCAATTCACTAAGTCAGGTTAAAAATACTTTTAAAGGGACGACTCACAAAGATCCTGCTCTGTGCATTGGAGTGTGAATCTAATCCATAATAATAAAAAAAACCCACAACATTTAGAGGAAACTATGGAGCCAGAGGACTTAAAGTTTCCATCAAATTAGTTGATTTAAATATATAAAAGTTCTAAGTTAGCTCTATTAGCTATCTCCATTTAGATACATTTAAAAATAATAAACAAAAGGCTTGTTTTCTTAATTCCTTTCTTAAATCTAAAAAAAAAAAAGTCTTTTTTTTTTGGCTTAAATCCTTGGAAGCAAATCTAGCATTTATACCACTTAATGTCAAAGTTTCAAAGAAATGCCCTGGGGAACCCAGAGGGGCAAATTTGCCTCATGTGATTATTTATTTATTTATGTATTTATTTTTTGGCCACTGTTGATATCTGCTATATTAATGAATAAACAAACAAACAAACAAACAAACAAAAAAGGTCAAATTATCTATAAAAGCCCAGTAGAAAATTCTGCTGGACTCCTTCAAGGTTAAAACATACGCCTCATGTTATATCTACACATTCTTACTCCCAACTCGTCATGTACGGACGTGCGGTTCTGGCTACTTCTGTCCCCAAATTGTCGTAATCTGACATGCTGGGTATTCCCATAAAATTCCAGGTCCCAAACCCTATGGACCGGTACCAGACGTGGTAATGGACATGGAATCGGTACAGGGTTAGGGTACCGGTCCGCGACCTGAGGGTTGGGGACTTCTGATTAGCTTATCCATTTTTTCCCTGTAAGTGGTCTGGTACCAAGAAGCCCTCGGACCGGTACCGGTTTCTGGCCAAGAGGCTGGGGACCGGTGATTCAATGGGAACAGCCAGCACCCTGAGAAATGACGAGTTGGGGACACCCAAAACGTCAAAAAGTGACGTGGAGGCAGTTCTAATACGTCTAAGTTGGGAGTGAGAACGTGTTGGTTATGTTCACACCAGGCAAGTGACACATGTTGAGCCCATGGTGTTCACACTAGAGAAGAAGGGAGGGGCTTCTTCTTTTTTTTCTGACTGTTTACTAGATACCTGCAGTTGAAAGAGCCTTTGTGCAAAATGTTGGTGATTCAAATCTTGTGAATGTTGCTCCAGACGTTTTCTTTCACAACTGTATTCCAATAATTGAAAGATATATTGGATTGCAGCTAATTAAGGATTTCTCCATGACTAATTTTCAAAAGATTAACACTTCTGTGAATTAAAAGGGATTTCACCACTTTTTTTAGCCAAAATCAAAAACTTGTGTTGTTTTCTAGGACATAGTTTCTGCAGAGCGGCAGTAGTTTCTTAAAAATTCCCCACTGAGTTGTGGGCATGACCGTTTGTGCGGTTCAACACCGTCCCCCCTCTCTGTCATCCATAACTGAGTTCTCACTGTTTACACTCTTTAGCTAGCTCACAGCCCCAACATGACATTACAACAAAAAGGGGGGCAATATTGGAGCAACCCATCTGTACAGTTTAGAGTCAGATTCCAGCTCAGATGAGGAAAACATACATACATGGATCTATTTGTCTACCAGTGGATGCATCAGAATGGAGTTGAGCAGGGAGCTTCATAACCTGATTGTAGCATTTCAGCTGTGGTCGATACTGTATGTATGGAGAGAAAAGTTGCAAACCAAGAATTACACACAAATCCAGTGAGTCTATTTTGTCTCCATAGTTAGAGTATATGGCCATAGATGTATACCCATTGGCAAGACTTCTCTGATATGGCCTCCTGGATTCTGAAATCTGAAGTCAAATGGGCACAGAGTTCGCTCCACCCACGTCAACAACAACATGCAGTGAACTGCAACATAGGGAGACAGAGTAGAGTTGGAAACTCTGTTGGATCTACCCACCTGCCAATGAAAAGCAACACCCCAAATATCCACAACTGTGAGCTATAAAAATCAAACATAAACAGAAAATAAAGCAAAACAAATAAAACAAATAACAAAACTTTTTGACTCCAGGCAATAACTTTTTTCTTTAAGAATCAGATTTTTGTAATAACAGCAAAGGTCGGCCTTCAACCGCTTCCATTGGTCTTTTCAGGATATGCAATAATTGATACTTCCTGGTTTTGAGTAAATTTGGTAAACAGAAGTTGAGGTTTTGGAACTTATATTCAGTTAAACTTTTTTTTTTTTTTTTACCTTTTTCAGCCAGATTAACCTCTGAACAGGTTCATCCTTATCTATTCTTGTCAACCGTTATAAAGTGTTTAACTTCAGACTTTCAATTAGACAGAAATGAGCTCAGTTCTGCATTGTACTAAGTCCCCAACACCAGTGAATTTAATGTGCAGCTCGCTCTTTAATGCAAGGACAACTTAGAACGCAGACTCAGAAAACCAGGGAGTAAGCCAACAACCTGGCACCACAATGCTGAAAATTTAGGGCCAAAGCCAACTAATGTTGAAGAGTACATCCTTTATGCAGCGGCAAGGGGGGAGGGTGGTGGTGGAGACATCCTCTATGCATTTTCAGAGTATGATGTGCCAATCCAGAGAAGTTGTCAAGGCACCGACTGCATTTGCCCCTGTATTTACACGCAAACCTTTTGGAAGAACTCCAAAGAATGATTTGAGAGCATCTGGACCAATTTCAACCATTAAGACTAAAGCTGGCTTCTCAAAAGTCACTTCCAAGAGACATTCCAGCTTGAACAAAGCTACGAGTTTTGGTAAAATATTGTTTCTGCTGGTTTGCACAAAAAACAAATATAGCATGTAAAAAATAAAATGTATTTTCTGCACTACAAGGTGCACTTAAAAGCCTTCATTTCTTTCACAACAGTGCGTCTTAAAATCCAGACCACCTACTATCTGGATTAATTCTGCTGTAAGCAAGGTAAGGTGGTGTAAGATAAGATAAGATAAGATAAGATAGGATAAGATAAAATATACTTTATTGATCCCAGCCTGGGAAATGTACACGTTGCAGCAATACTGTACAGACTCATTCATAAAGCCAACAAACAAACACTGAATAGCAAAAATTAGGGGAGCATTGTGTGTAGGCTAACGTGGCTAAC
>NC_050525.1:8889194-8891991 GCF_002922805.2 Oryzias melastigma
CATGTTACATTGTTGCAAACAAATGTTGGAAGTTACAGGTATTGTGATTATATGCTAACACGGTTAACACTTCTATCCTGGCTAATTTGTAGCGAATCACAAACAAATGCTAAGCTACTTCCCACCCAAATCCCCAACTATGAAAAAAAATGGCTATAGTGCGGGACTATCTAGTGCCCTGGATTTTAAAAGCAATTTGGACACCATGCTCACTACTTTTCTTTTGTTTTTCTAAACGCCTTATATGACGCCACCGATTTCACAAAGTGAAAATCTAATCAATACGAACATTTCACGATGTCTATTTGTGACCCCACTGTGTTCTGATGATGAAACTGTGGATAATTAAAAAAAAAAAAAAGATATGTAAAAAAAGTTTTTTTGTTCCAACGCAATGGATTGTGGTCTATATTCGCCAATGTAGTGAGCAACGATCCACGCTGGTTTTTCATAAAGGCTTCTGGGAAATTTCTAGAGCACTCGATTTTTGAATTGTAGATTTGGACAGCACTAGAAAATGGTGAACGCACTAAAGAGTGCACTATAAAGTTCACCATGAACTGAGAAGGGAAGGAATTCAGACATAGGCCAAGAGATACTGGGAGCTCACTTCAATAACGTGACTGGCTGACTGACTCATCTCTGACTCTTGTCTCAAATAGACCATTCATTGACGGCATGCCTTAAAAATTTTGTGCGACCTATAGTCCGGAAAATAGAGGTAAAAGAATTCCTCAGCACGCCCCAGAAAGGACTATTTATTTTTATTTTTATTTTTTTTCCAGATATGCTGGAAGGAATTCATTCTAATGACAATGGGGAAAAAGCTTCAAATTTCTTAAAAAGTTTGTTAAAAAAAAAGACAAATTTAGTTTTGAATAAAGAATCCCAAACTGAAAAAAATATGAAAGAGGAAATGTTCTAATTTAACGTATTATTTAAATTTTTGGATTTAAATATTTTCATGTTGCATCAAGTTGACAGCAGTTTAGAGCGTTTTTGCTCAATAGGCTATATATCATTCATTTACAGACTTGTTCATGATGAATTTCCTCATTCAACAATGTTGACAAAATCCCAAGAATGATTTACCTTCCTATTCGCCACTCTGGAAATTGCCCCAATCCTTTATGCATCTAAACAAACATTTGTTCTGTTTTGTTTTTATTAGATAAAAACAGCATTACTAATGACTGCAAAGAAATCACAATTCAACCAGTTTAGACTGCATATGTTTTGTTAAGGTTGAAATGGCCAAATATGACATTATCTGACCTCTTAATATTTA
This sequence comes from Oryzias melastigma, assembly GCF_002922805.2. Taxonomy (NCBI): domain Eukaryota; kingdom Metazoa; phylum Chordata; class Actinopteri; order Beloniformes; family Adrianichthyidae; genus Oryzias; species Oryzias melastigma. The sequence continues at coordinate 8,890,483 of NC_050525.1, forward strand.
CATTTCTTTGAAATAGTAAAAGTAAAAACATCTGTGACTAAATGGTCAGATTCCAAGAACAATTTCTCAAGCATTTGAGAAGCACATGATCGGGCATAAGTCTGACTAATGATCTGTTCATGTGTAATTCCTAATTACCAATAGTGATTCATACCTAGACCGCAGCAGTGGTTCATAACGGGGTTTTTGCTAATTAGACACACAGCTGTGAAAAAGTATTTGCTCCCTCTTCTGTTTTCTTTGCATGTGTTTGCATATTTTCCCCATTTAGTTTATTAAGATTCAATAAAAACTTAATCAAGAAACTTCAAAAGCAAAACTATGTTTTTTTGCAAAAAATGTTTGGAATCTATTTTTAAGTTCAAGGCATTGCTATCTGGAATCAGACTAACTCAAAGCTAATGATTGCTCATGGTCAGGTCATCTGCTTTGTCCGTATCTTTTATATATTTAAGTTTCTGCCTCAGAACCTAATAATGTGCATTTTCGGTCTTACACCATCAGTTCCTAGCAGTTTTATAATTCCTAAAATGTATGAAAGTTACTCAAAAAAGAAAAATCATGAAAGGATCAGTCATTTTAAGGTAGCAAAAACAAACAACACTGAGCTAGCACCCAACATGCTAACATGCTACGTTTTTATTAAAGTTTTCACTGTGACTCAAGTGTGTTGCTGTACAAGTGATTTCCATATTAGTGCAGTGAAAGGTTTGGAGTCACTACACAGAAGAGTAGGTCCAGTAAAAGGCGGCAATAAAAACTCTTATAAATCAGCTAATGTATTAGCCAAAGCAACACATGATCAGAAGAAAGTACATTTTAAAACAGAAAAAAAGGCTTTTGAATAATGAACATTTCATTTAAAAAAAATGTGAAAACTACTATCACTACATTGATGCCAAATGTCTCTTGTTAGCTAACAAACAGATCGATAGCACCCCAAGTGTCATCTGAGTAGAGACAGAAAACAAAAGCAGAAAAGAAATGGATAAAGTTCAGGGAGTAACAAAGACCCAATGCGACTGTCCAGCATAAAAGCTATTGGAAAGCTATGCATTTTAACATAGTGTCAAACGCCCAGATAGTGCTGACTCAATTGCTTTTCTGGGGATCTTTCATCCAATTATACTGCTATAGATTCTGTGGTTTAGCAGAACTCTTGGATTGTGATTTGATGACCCAGATGATGCACCTCAGTGGTGTGATCTGAATCTCACAGAGGCTTTCCAGTCGTGTGCTGTTCATTTTAGTTTATAGGCTTCAGAAATTTGTGTTACTGCTCATCTGGATTTTATGTACAGACTCAATTTCATGTTTTTGCCAAATAATAAATTGTATTTTGATCTTTTACTGTGCCACAGTGTCACATGCTTAAATAAAAACACATAAAAATGAACCTTTTTACAGCCTTTTTAGGTAAAATCAAAATGAGATTTAAATTAATAATTTAGTTCATGATAAAATAATTTGACACACACAAAAATAATAGCATTACAGCACAAAGTAAAG
>NC_050525.1:8892451-8907547 GCF_002922805.2 Oryzias melastigma
CCTTTTTACAGCCTTTTTTAGGTAAAATCAAAATGAGATTTAAATTAATAATTTAGTTCATGATAAAATAATTGGACACACACAAAAATAATAACATTACACCACAAAGTAAAGCATCACATGTTCTTAGTTGTAATCGTTCATGTTTTTTTTTGTACAGCATCCTGATTGGCTGTTGGCATTGTCAATCAATCTCCTCTGCGCTTTGTCTAAATGCGCCTAGCCTCTTAATGTACATCATCGCTAAATGATCATTGGTTTTATTTTTATAATATTGGACATATTTTTCAATTAAAGTTCAAACTAGAGAAAATTATGAAAATGTTAACGTCTGTTTTTAAAAAAAAAAAGCATATAAAGCTTGTATTTTAGGGGTATCTACTTTAAATCTTTGCAGGTAATTTTTAGACTTATTGCCACTTTTTTCATTTTTTTATGTTCAAGTTTCCTCACTTTTTTAATGTGTTTATGACAATTACAGTCTTATTCACATCTACTTGTTGGTCCACATCCATTCGTCTTATCTTTTAAATACTTAAGGATTGGTTTTCAAGGATGTTTTTAGCACCAGCGTTCCGATAGACTTTCACTCCTAACGAACTCAGTGAGCAATTGGAGGAAAACAACAATGCTCCAAATGAAACCTGCCTTAGACAGGTAGGTAAATCATTTATAATACATACAGATTGCTGTTGTTCTAGTGTCAGTGGCTTTGAGTGAAACCATCACTCAAAGTGATTTATGACCCCTCAACCTAAAATTAAAACATATTTTGCTACAAGGTTGCCAAGCTTTTTTTTTTTTTAATTTATTGACATTTTTATGTTTATTTGTAAATAACACACATTTTATTGATATCTGCAGAGAGAGATCCAAGTTCAGTGTGACGCTGGAGTTGATTCAAGTCGAAGATCAGCAAAAATAATGCGAGCAATAAATAACTTTTTCACATTACAGTTCTTGGGTAATAAGTAGGATTTTACTACCCCGATGCTCAAAGTGATCATAATCAATCTGGGGTGAGTTGATAGAGTTATTGATCAGCTCCAGTGAATCAACACAACTCACTTGAAGCTGAGGTTTCTGCTATTCAGAACTAAAGCTTTCTGTTCTCTCTGATGTGATTTCCAGTCTTCGTTCGAACTGTTTTTAAACAGTTCATAAACATTTTTGCTGCAAAGCAAAAAAAATGTTTATTCCACAAGAAATGACAAGTAAATGAAATATGAATTTTGACATTTATTACAAATCTGCCAGCATTTGGTCTTCAGGTTGCGTGAATAATTGATACTCGTGGCTTTGTGAAAGTAAAATATAAAATCTAAAAAAGTACCGACAGTTTAAGATGAATACAAATGTAAATTCTAAAGTAATTTATATATTTCAGTGTTACACAAGCTGCAGTATGCTGATATACTGCAGCTAATCTTATACTGCTTTCCCACCACGTCCAATACTCTCTTGAAAGTTGCCCCTCAATACTTGTTCAAAAGTGTGTTCATAAACATGACGTAAAGTCGCATGTGGGAGGAGCTACGACTAACCCTTATTTTACAAGCTAGATTACGGAAGACATGGACAATTTTGAGAGAGTAGCTTGGATTTACTTATTTTGGAAAGCTTTGACTATGAAGGTATTGGCTACAACATGACCATGTCTGGGTTCATGAGATCATTCAGAGACGCTACCACTATGGTGATGTTCAACATAGTGTTCCTTCCCAATATTGTGTTTTATCTTTTGCATATTTTTTACTGTGGAATTTTGTATGTTTTATTTTTAACAGCACATTGTTTTCTTGGTCCTGATTAGGTGTTGACACTGCCAATCAATCTCTTCCATGACGTGTCTCCTGTACAGAATGTGTTCAGTTTGCCACATTTACATAAAGTGTGTAGTGAGGTTTTAAACATCTGTAATCCTACTTCCCAGATTTCACATATCTCGGGTTGTTTCAAAGGACTTCTGTACTGTATGATGGCATTTTTGTTTAGACTTCAGTCTCTCTGTTGCTTTGTGTGACAAATTGTTGTCCTGCATTAGACCGCAGCCAACTGGGGCAGCTGTAGGGTAGCGGAAGGGTAGCCTGGCCCTTTATTGGAAGATTGCAGGTTCAATTCCCGCCTTGTCCACTCAGGTGTCCAAGTGTCCTTGGGCAAAACATTGAACCCCACCTTCCTTCTGATGGAAGGTTGACGCCAATCTTTGGCAGTAGCCACCATCAATGTGTGAATGGGTCTGTGACTGTAAAGCGCTTCAGGCCTTAGAGGACGGTTGAAAAGAGCTATATAAGTATACGTCACTAATCAACAAAGTAAAAATTAAGATTGTGAGGAGCCCAAACGGTTTAGCTTCTTCTCCATGTTGGATTTGGACTCCACTCAATGATTACATCATAAGCACGTCATGAACTAAGACGAGGTTCTGATTGGTAGACGCAGTACAAATATTTACCAAACTTCAAATACTGCAATTAGGAGAGATCTTGGCTAGTTTGTTGGTAATTCGATTTTTTTTTTTTTTTTGCAAAAATTGTTTTTTGCTAATGTAGTGAGCATCGATGCACATTGTTTTTTTGCAAAGACTTCTAGGAAGTTTCTAGGGCACTTAATTTTGGAATTGTTGATTCGTTTAGCACTAGAAAATGGCGAACGCACTATAGAGTGCGCTAAAAAGTGAGTAGAGAAGAAATTCGGATATAGCCTAAAGGATTTTTTGCTTCTTTGATCCAGCAGGTATACTTCCTGTTTGGAACACAGGGAGGAGGAGTCACTCAGACCAGTTCTCATGATCAAACCAGACTTAAGCATTTCACAATCCCCCTTGAATCAATGTGTTTTGGATGTCATTTATCAAATGAAGTCAATGTCAGTTTTAACTTACTTGCTTGATTAAAGAACTTACTAGAGGTAACTGCGTGAACAGATCTGGCAATTACTGCACCCACATGCTTCAAGTCCAAGGGGTCGCCATAGAGACCTCCTCAGCTTCATCCAACGTCCAACGTTATCTTCTGCATTTTTTTGAAAGTTCTCCATTAAGGACACAGATACTCAGTCTGTCTGTGATCTGCTCATAGTATCGACATTCATTTATTTAATAGGTAGCTACTGATAAATGAATGTCCATGCACGGGTCATTTAGCAGACGTGATGATATCTTGGCGTACCTGCCAAGCAAAGTCAGAGAACCTCCCCCTAATTTAGGACTGACTTCTGTGTCTGTCAGATAAGCTCTGATAGTCATCTAATCTTGTAACTTGTAGCAGCTGTGCGCTGTCTCATCAATTAAGAATGCACAGCAGTATTTTGGATTCCACACCCCAATGGCCACGATCTGCTTGCATTTGCACAATCAACCAACCGCGTTTTGTCATCTCCCATCCTTTTATTAACCTAGAGGAATTTGGGGAACAGCTGTTCAAAGGCTGGATTCTACAGACATGTCTCTGCTTTTTACCTTAAACTTATGAGCACAACTGAATCATTTACACATCAATTTCTTATTTTTTTTCCTCCCCAGAAATAAAAAATGGAGCATTCTGCAGACTCAACACCCAGAGTAATGGACAAAACACATGCTGATGGAATATGGTTCTGTTCCTGGGAGAATTCCTCGCTCTTGTTTCTGACTGCAGGAGGAAGAAAAAAAACACATCAAGTGCTTGAAAACCTTTTAGTCCAAAATGAAACAGAAAGTCACACACTGCAGATTTTTGCAGCAAACAGCTCTGCTGTTTTTTTTTTTTTTTTTGCCGCTTTTTTTCTTCATCTTTTGATTTATTTGTTTGTTTACACATTTGCTGTTCTTTTTCTCTTTACCACAATCATAAAAGCTTTTTCCCCTGCAAAACATTTAGGAATCTAAAGATAGTCATTTGGCTTCAACCACCGGGTGCCGGCTTGAAAACAGCTCAGACACCGATCCATTTGGGGTCATATTTGCAGACTCAGGCATGAAAGTCCATTTGGGCTGAGACTCCTGACACACCGTCGGGAGGATGGCTAATGGAGCATGTTTTGGTTCTGAGATGAAGATGATTTCAGCAACTTATAGTATGGTATTCTACGGATTTTGAAAATGACAAGTGGATTCTACAATTTCGATAATCTTTTTAAAGTTTTCAGAAAGAGATAGCCTAAAATAGAAAAAAAGAACAAATATTAAAGAATGAAAATTGTGTTTTTAACATGTTCTTGGGACATTTTTCTGGTGATGGAGGACATAATTAAAATTAAGCTAAAACTTGCATTTCTGAATATTCCTTTCTGGCATCATTATAATTATAAGATCACTGTAAACATTGAAAATGTAACAAAAGATGATCAGAGAAGAGAAAAAGTCACTGAAAGTCGTAAAAAAATAGCAAGTATTTTTTGTGTTAACAAGAAATCTCATAATAGGATGACAAAACAAGAAACAATCAGAAGCATTCAAAAAGGAAAAAAAAATCTAAAAAGCTAACTATTTGTACAGTATTATTAAAGTATGTTATACCTCCCAATAATAAGTAATTTTTGATATATTGTATCTATGTCAGGGGTCTGCAGCCTGAGGGTCAGAAGCCACATGAGGCTCTTTTATCCCCTCTGTTGTAGCTCTTTGGCTTTAAATAGCAATGATAACAATTTCAATAAATATTAATTTACCAAGTACATATAGTAATCTATGCTGCACTGTGCTGTCCAGTTGTCAAAACCAAAGAAGATGCCATGTTTAACTTGGTGTTCTTGCAATTTTAATTTAAGTGTATCACCTGCAGAAGGAGGACCTGATTTGACACTTTATTTTGAAAGGAACTTGTCAAAAGTAAAGAAGATAAATTGGTTATTTATAGAAAAGGATAAAACTTTGATCATTCAAGAATTGCAAATATTTAAAGTAAATTTTATATAAATGAACATAGCCAGATAAACATATATAAAGTGTATTTTTCTAAAAGGTTAAGTTGAGTTTAATTCAGTTTAATTTATATAGCCCAATATAAAAAAAAATTTTTTTAAAAATAGCCTCATTGTGCGTCATGCCGGTAATTGCACAGAAGCAGAAGATTGGTCATAAAATAAAAACAATAGCTGATTGCTAAACTAAACAGACTAAATAAAACTGGTTATCCCTGTCCTATAACCCTTCTTCCCGGTAAGGAAAAACTCCTAAAAAAAAACCTGATTCAGCAAAAAAGAACAACCTTTAGGTATGCCCAAATGAGATCCTCTCCAAGGAAGGAGAGGCGATTTACCAGGACTATTAAAAAGGAATTAGTTAATTAACAACACGCGAATCGCACTGCACCAAACAGAAGCTCAGAGAACTAAATATAATTAATAATAAAGAGTAGAAGAGAAATGAAGTAAATGAGAATAGAGAGCAGAACCCCAGAGCTGATGTGGCTAATTACGATGATAGAAAATCAAACATTTTTAGCGTATCAATATTAATCTAGACCCATGATTTGAATCTAGCCTCACGTTAAGTGAGATTTGTCGGCTCTACTTGGGTTTCAATCTGCAAGAATTTGGACCAAATTGCTCTTTTGGTGTTAAATGTTGCAGACCCTGATCTGAACAATTCGTTTGTATATTTTATGTTTTTTATGTACCTAATTTTGATTTATTTTGATTACAGGCTAGTGTAATAGGTGGAAATGACTAATTTTAGAACAAAATGAAAAAGAAATGAGAATACCATGTTATTGCAAGTAGGCTCATCTTAATAAATTAAATCTAGAACTAGTTTCTTAGAAGATAAATCTGAATTTCCGAATTAAAAAATAATGACAATGAATGCCAGTTTAACTTGTCAACATTTAGTGAACTTTAAAATAAAATTGATTCAAAGTAAAATTTGTTGTTTTGGGGAGTTTTAAATTAAGTTTCTCTTTTGTCAATAATATGGAACAGAAGTTTTTGACTCATGTTAGTAACAATTCCCTTATTTTAGATTCTACAATGAGACAAAAAGTCTGACTGTACTAATATTTAGAAAATTTTGGAAAGGTGAAAAGCAGAGATAAATCAAAACAACTTCAAAATATCTTGAATATCCAAAAAGAAAAAAACAAGGTTTGAAATATTTGCAAATGGTTACCAGTGTGTGCGTTCCTGCACAGCCATGCCTGGATTTGATCAACTCCACATCTATTCCTTCTCTTGTTGGATAAACTGCCGCGCACATTGCTGTTCTAATAATGTGTTTTAAATATTCTCTGTTAAAATTGCGTGTTGTGTGTGCGTGTGTTTTAGAGTCGAGTGCTTGTACTTTGTCACTGCAGAAGAAATGAAAGAGCATTTTTCTCATCTGCCACATCCAGACCTCATATTTTTGAATGCATTAACTCCACAGTGAGTGAAAATGCATCTCCAATGTCAATCACATCCCTTATAATTTGAAAGACGGAGAAAAGGGAAGGAGGAGGACGGAGCGGAAGGGAGAGGGGAGGTTTGCATCGAGGCTACTCCTCACTCTTTGTGCTTCGACTCTCCTCATAATTTCTACTTTTTTATTTTTTTATAAACGTGTGCTGGAAAGCATCTGCTCACAGAATTTTAAACTACCTTTAGCAACATTGTTTTTTTTTCCCTTCTCCCCCTCCTGTGTGTATACAAGCTGCAAAAAGTCAGGCAGCTGTTTCCATGGCAATATCTATCTGTGTGAAGAATTTATTAACCCTTTCTCGTAGGAGTTCCAGGCAGAAATCCCACGTATGGGAAGAGAGGAAGGGATACTACGCAGCTATTTCTGTTGAAAAGCTTCTATTTCAGCAGTGTTACATATTTTTGGAACCTATGAGGGGAATCCGTGTTTGCGTTGGTGTTCTCCACCATTGTCTCTGTCTTACAAAGGCAACTACAGGCTGCTGCATCGAGCTTTAACATCTGATTAACAGCATTTATACGATTTTGAGCAGTTTTCAGCAAGATGTATAAAAAAAGGCTTTATTTGAAACACATTAATAAGAAGTTTATAAGAAATAAACCTAAATTAAAGGAAGTAATTGTGACACAAATCAAGGAAGCTGTTTTCGGTCAAGAACAAAAGAAGCTGAAACCGACTGAAGACTTTGTCGGATGACGTAATATCTCAGCAGACTTGCTGTTGAGATATTGAAAACCCATTGAGAAGATTAACCCGATGCCGAACCCTTACAAACACTTAATTATTAATTTGATTGCATCAATAAAAGGTCGCAGAGGTCTGCTTAAATATGCACCACGTCCTATAAATGAAACGCCTTGAGAGTTGCAAAGCAGCGTGGGTGAGGCGGGGGACAGAATTACAGATTCGTTTTAGCGTTTGCCCACCATCAATAGCTGTTTAGCATCAGGTATTGTGTCTCACCCATGCTAATTCTGGAGGCCAGTGGCTCTTTGGTATGTTTGCTCCTTGGCTGCAAGGGTGTGTGAGCATCTCAGGTCAGAAGAACAGGCAGGTGGATCCAAAATTCTGCGAGGTCTCCCCTCTTTGTGCTTCCTGCACAGACTGTAGCAATAAATTCCCGCTTGATTTCCAGTATGAGTGTAAACAGAGATCCTCAAAAGTATTTGGAACATTGTGGTGCAGTTCAGCCTCAATAGGTAGCACGCTGCACTTTCATTGGGCTTTCTGCGCTACCATAGCAACAATTGCCTGGTAGCATGCGTCAAAGTAGTGCTCCACAGCCGTGCGTTTTAAAACTCATCACTGCAGTCAATGAGAGCTGTGATGTATGCTGAAGTAAAACCTTCATATTTTCTGAGCGTCACGTGGGCTCTGTAGGGGATGAGCGCTCTCATTGCTGATTTGACCGTCTGTGAAATCAAAGCGATGGAAACTGGAGCTGACCCTCAGCAAATGTATTCACCAGGATGACAGCATGAAACACGTGTCTGATCTAACATTACGTCAATCTTCCATCAGAATTTTCCGCTTTCCTTTTCTTTTTTTAACTCTGACGTGAGCATATTCATCTCTAAATTGACTTAAAAAACAAATAACCCCCCCACCCCCCAAAAAAAACCCAGGTTATGTCATTAACAGAGTGACTATTTCTTATTATTAGTTTCTATAAAACGTGGGAGTCACAGTCTGTGTCCAAAGAGCACTTTTTAGTTTCCAAAAATAAAAGCCTGTCAAGGTGAAAGCAGATTTATTTCAAATACATGTTTTAGTTGCTCCCACTTTTCTATAAACTAAAGGTGGAATCAAACATTTTTTTCCTTCAATTTAATACGTCAAAGCAGCAAGTACATAGAAAGGTTCATCTTGACTTCACAGTAAGTCAAGATGAACTTCACATTTAATAAATGCAATTTACATGTATGGTTCTAATCATCTTAATGATTTTTATCCTGGAAATCTGTATATTTTGCATGCTTTGTGTTCAATTACATCACAGACTGTGAGATTTGGGGCATCTTCATTAGATATTCAGTGTATGCTAATAATGTAATGCTTCATTTAATTTTTTTTTTTTTTTTACATTTTACTGGACATCCTCGCGTTCTATTTAATAGGTATTGCATCTTACTTTCTCAATTGTCTGTGTTGTGTCCATATCTGACATAAAGCAGCACTAAAAAGGTGAGGGATGCAGTAGCTCTGCCTCAAAGAAGAGGGTGCTGGTGAGCTTGGGTTCGTTCTTCAGTGGTTGCTAATAAAGTTTAATGATAACCCGTTATTTATTTAAAGTTTTGATAGCAAAAATGGCAGTTGGAATATCAATGGAATGGAATGAAAAATGCCGGACCAAAACGTGAGACAGAGAGACTTCTAAAACCAAAAGAGAATAAGGAGGATTTTTGTGCTAAGGTCACTGAGATTTTGGTTCAGAAGTAGAAGCATGTGGATGCACGTTTAATAAAATTCTAAGTAAACGCCTGTAAATGTGTGTTTTGGGCTTTGGTGTTCAAAACTCTCGCACGCATGTGTCACCACAATTTCTAGGACGGTCTTTGAGTCCGTCGAACAGCATGTCCACTAAAATAGAAAAAGAAAAACTAACCCCTCCCTGCTTTTGTGTTGGGAACAATATATACTGTTAGCAGGTTCTTGAACGCACGTCACATGCCTGGTGTGAACGTAGCATAAAGCGTAACCAGAGTGGGAATTCTGTCTGTTTGATTGTGTGTGGGGGGTGTGCGCACCAGTGTGTGACAGACCGTGGTGTTTTGGGGAGGTAACTTGAACCAAAACAAATTTTAAATTCTTTATTTGTCCATTATAAACATACTATGCTGATATGAGATATGAAACACAACCAGAGCATGTAGATCTGACTCTAAAAGAATCAGTGCCTCAGTCACAAATTTCACCCATTGGAGAACAGGTTTCTGGCACAATCCAGACGGGTTTCATGAAGGAACATATGTTGTGTGCTTGGTGCAAAATGTAGAAGTGGTGCAAATCTGGGGAATCGTGCTCCAGACTTTTTCTTTCATAGTTCTATTCCAAGACATGAAAGACTTGGTGTCGTATGATTCTGGCCGGGCACAAACCGCAATTATTTATTTATCCTTCATGATCAATGTTCAAATGGTTAGCACTTCCGTGAATTAAAAAGGGACGCCATCCATACGTCACCACCAAATCTGAGTCTGTGATTGGTCAAAATTTAACTGGTTTATCTTTTGACACATGCACAAACACATGTTTTTTTATGTTACATTCAAAGTGGACTTTAAAAACTTGCGTACCGACACGAGGACATGAGTTTTGGACATGGAAGCCTGCACCTTTTTACATTGGAAGTGGCTGCTTGAACAAGCATTTGGTGTGAACGTAGTACAATAGGAAATTGATACCAACAACAAACTAACACTGGATTAAAGTGATAGGCATAATGCCACACAGCAGTAATCCAATCCTGGTTAACAAAGGGAATTCTGTGGATATATTGCTTTATTATGGAGACCCAGTTCACGAATTCCCCCAACACATGAACGTTAAATACACTCATTAAGTCACACAAATATTTACTTGTGTCACAGACCGATGGAGAAGCTGTGGGAAAAGTGGATGAACCATGTAGGGACATCACTAAACACATCAGTTAAATGCATCGTTTGTTACTTAGAGTCGATTAGGCTGTTTGACAGATATAAACAGCAGGAGGAAAAAAGCAAGTGACTGTAAGGCACCAATGCATTAACCATGTGATGCTATTTATATCTGAGGAGCAAGGGTGACCCAGTAACTCACATGTTATGCAACATGTGGATATAAGGGGGAAGAAAAATGCGTGGTATGTGCATATTCTAGAGACGTGGACATCCTTGTCATAAATGCCAATTATAGTTAATTGCGGTAATCAGGCAAAGTCGTGGATGGTATCAGGGCTGTCAGTAAGAGTGGATTTAGTGGAGAGTAGAGTCGGAATGCCAAGAGATGGACAACATTGAGAGCATGCTGTTAATAGGTCCCGACATATGGGTACCCATGACACTGCTGCATTGTGACTGTCTTTGAAATATACATGTACACACACTTACATACATGATTTAGTCACATATAATGGAAAATATGGCCAACAATGCAAAGTAATATCAAGGATTGAATTGGCTGCTCTTGTGTTGGCTTCTTCAGGACAGTGAGAGGACTGTCTTCTTCATGCTTATTAAGTTCCATTGAGACAAAACACATCTTCTGAACAGCACACAACTGTTCTGCAGCCATGGCTGCCAAGAAGAAGACATGAAGACTGGCAAACCCCGGCAGCTGCTAGCAGTTTATTGGAATGTTAGAAACCAGAGCAGATGTTTGCATTGTCAGCACAAACAAGTCAGCTTTTATTCTGGAAAAAAAAAAAAAATCAAATATTCAAATAAAAAACAAATCTCAAAACGTTGGGAGTATAAAACAAACAAGAAATGTCAAATTAGCTTCAATATTAATTCATCTTTCTTTTTTTCCATTTGGTGGCAAATGTTCTCATAGAGTGCAACCATCTACTAACTGCTCCTGTAATGCTACGGACACACCAGCCGTGTGAATGTGTTTAGCCCATGATGTTCACACTGAACAAGCAGGGAGGGGCTTCATCTTATTATTTTGTTCTTCTGCTTTTTATTAGCTCATGTCCGTCACCCGGAAGAGGTTTGGTGCGAAATGTCAAAGCGGTACAAATCTGGTGAATCTTACTCCAGGCTTTTTCTTTCACAGCTCTATTTTGATATACAAAATTACGAAATACTTGGGGTCATAGAATTCCAGCTGGACACAAACCGCAATTATTAATTTCTCCTTGGTGATCAATTTTCAAACAATTGGCACTTCCATGAAGTAAAAGAGAAACCAGTCATACGTCACTACCAAATGAGAGTCCCTGATTGGTCAAAGTTTAACCTGGTTTAACTCGTAATGTACGCAGAGCCTGAAAACGGTTGTAGAAATTTGCAGAGCTATGTGTGAACATGAGAGTTTGAACGTGGAGACCCAGAACACGAATTTGCAAGACTTTTATGGAGAATGGTCGCTTGAACGTGCATTGAAAGGGTAGTGTGAATGTCGTCATAGACGCATCAAACCCAAGAACCATTGTCAGGTCCCTGACTGATAGAATCATTTGGTAGCAAAAGAAGAGAAAAATAAATTCATGTTTAATGCAAGGCTGCAAATTTCCCTGAAGTTCCTCTTTTTGAGATTGAGATTCAATGATGATTAGATGGAGGAAGCCTTTGGTCCCAAACACATTACAACTGTTGTCTGAAACTTCCTCTTACCAATGGGATAACATTCAAAGTGTCTATAGTATTATTAACTTCTTGGTTCTTGTACTTAGGCCTTCACTTTTACTCACCACACTCTGTCAATCGTTGAGCTTCTTACTTTTCTCCATTCTGATGTCTCTATAGTTTTTGGCTTTGAGTCTATAACTTCTTTGCTGTTTTTCCACCATTACTATGTCCGGTTGGTTGCCTATTACCAGTGTGCAATCCATCCATGCCATTTCCTCTCTGTTTCCTTCTTGTTTCTAGTGTCTATAAAACCAAACTGGAGCAAAAATAGGTTAAAATATGACAACTAAAAGTGCACACACTGGTAGAAAGTCTCTTTGCATATTTTGCAGGTTAATAACATAAAGTGTTGTTGCCATAAATTAATGTAACAGGTTAGCAAGTAATGTTATGCTTTTACACACCTGGCAAAACAATTTTTGTAATGTTTTTTTTAAATTAATTATTCTTGATTTTTGCATTCTTAGGCTATTTAACCATTTAACACCCAACATGTTGTTGCAACATCTGAATAACGGACGCTGTATGACGTACTATAACTCCTCGACTGTTCACACAGTCAACGTGAATCAGCTGATTCTGATACAGAGAAAACTGTCTTTTTTATTGGCTTTGCACTGAAATGCAACACATAGTGTTGGGCGATAGGCAAAAAATTGTATATCACGATATAAGTTATTTTATATCACAATAACGATATATATATCACAATATACCACAATTAAGTAAATTTTCAGTTATTCTGAGAAAAAAAATGTCAAAAATGTAATTACTTAATTTTCTCTGACTTTATTTTTTCAATAAACATGTATCTGAATAGTTATAAATGAGAAACCTTTTGTAGAAGTGCACAACAGTATCAAGTGGAAAAACACTTTTGCAATTAAGTTCAGCAATAAATACAAGAACGATAGAAGTAAAATGGCATGTTAGACACTTTTCTATCGCCCACATGATATTTATCATCACATCGCCCAGCACTAGCAACACGTGCAAAACTGCGTTTCTCTGCAACAGAATCTGCTGATTTTATGTTGATTGTAACACTTCACTACCGGGAAGTAGTGCATATCAGCGCAAGACGCTTTGTCTGCTTTAGAACCCATTAAAAGTTGTGTAAAAGGTTAAAGACACGGTCAACACTGTCTACTTTTGAATGGTTACGTCATGTTACCCAAACCCAAAGTTGTAAAAACATATCATTTTTTCTGTAAAATCTTCAAAATCAAGTCACATTTAATTTCTCAGTTTGATATGGTCATTTTTTTCAATTATTTTGAATGTATGAATCATTTTATTGTGTATTTAAATGTGCAAAAAACAGTTTATTCCTTACCTAAGTTTATCTTTGCCATCAAACCTGCTTAGTTTCGCCTCGCTGCAAACTCTCGAGATCCTACAAGTGACAACTGTGATAACCAGGCTGACTTGGTGGCAGATCATGTTTTGCTAAGTACTTCGGGTGTCGAGTCTCAGTCAGTCATGGTGTAAACCTTTGACATGTGTAATTGCAATGCCAGTCTATGGAACATCACTAATGACTGCAGAGTGGTTGCAGAAAGCTCCTCCTCCAATTTAAACACCCACAAGTTTATAAAGTTTATGAACACCAGACATTTTTTAATGTATTTTTGCAGATGATTAAATAAATTCCTTTGTGATGCTTCAGAATCCTAAACAGATGTTGAAGATTGAATTGGGATTGGTACCCACGTTGTGCTCAGTCGTTTCAGTGCATGGTAGCGCGCGGTGTTCCCTGCATCCTTCCAGCAGCAGGCTTGCATGGCACATCAGATGCTGTCTGCTTTTGTCCCACTGACACCACAGTGGTGACAGCGCTGGGTCTACTCCTTCAAATGAGCCTTTGCGCATAACCTTCGAATCATCACAACTGCATCAGTGCTGGCTGGGTTGCTAAGCAACTGGACAGCACAGAGATCCCTGAAGAAAACCGCCTCCTCTGTATGAAACATAAGCTTGTGTGAATCTTGTGATTCTTCAGAGGATGTTTATGTTTTTGAAAGCTTCGTTTTTGTTTTGATTTTTCTTCTAAAAGTAGTCCCTGTTTTGGCGATTATTGAAAAAAAGTGGTGCAAATTGCGTGACAACGCAGCATCCTTTTGCGGGAGATTTTTAGCGCAACAACAGCCTGTCGCTAAGGAATTCACCTTAGGTGTCCCCCCTCTCCCCCCCTCAGTGGGACATTATTTTAATTTAAACTAAGCTCGGAAAAGGGGGAGGGAAGAAAGCTAGAGATCCCCCCTCTCCCTCCCACCCTCCGACCCCCCCTCCTTCCGTCATGTCTCCTTGGACACTGGTCGTGCGTTTTGTGGAGAAGACGACCGCGCATATGAACGTGTCCAACAGCCATTTAACGCAGCGCAGCGCGCGCAGGATTACTTTTCCAAACAGCGTCTCTGACATGTAATCCGGCGTGGTGATACATCTGCGTATCAGGGGGACATCCATATTCCTCAGCATCTATTTTATTCTATTTATTTTTATTCCATCAGAGAAGTGATATAGCCTGCTCTGACGTCTGCATCAGATATTACCCACTGCTTTTTTTTCCTCCTCCAATGTGCATTTTCCCCTCAGTGGCTTTGCGCTGATCTACATCATCAGCAGCAGCAACGAGGAGGAGGAGGAGGGGGGGAGAAAAGAAGAAGAAAAAGAAGAAGAAGAAAAAATTAGGAATGACAATTTTCCCTTTTTTGAAAGCCACCGCTCCCCTTCAGCCGAGCAGCATTTCCTGCGTAAAGACGCATCTTTGAGCGGCATCGCGCTGTGGAGGAGACTGGCGCTCGCTGGAACCATGCCTCTCCTGCAGATTTGGACTGGGAAATTTCATCCTCCAATTTGACTGTCAGGAGCTCAGCCATTCCCGAGAGGAAGAACACTTGTCATCACTTTTAAAAGTATTGTGCATGCTGTTTTTTCCCCTCTCCACTACCACCACCACCACCACCACCACCTCTCTTATTTCTGAGCAAGATGTCTGATCTCCTGGTGTTGGTCGAGGGGCTCTGTGACCTGCACGGATTTCCATAGCTGGGGGGGAAACAGCGGGGGCCAAGTAGCAGATTTGTGAAGATTGAGAAGCCCAGAGTGATGAAGGCACCGCATGCGTCGATGTAGATCAGTGCATCCATCCTCTTTAATAGGCAGTTCTTATTATTCATATTATTTGTTAATTGCCAGGTTTTACTTTGTGCATTTTTGTTTGAGGGGGAGGACCGCTGGACTGGTTGGATTATAAAAACTATATCTAAGGATTTGTGGAGATGTTGGGTCGTCAAGAAGATAAATTATGTGGAATTTTCTCTGCTCTGGCGGCTTTGTCCTTCGTCTGCTTTGTGCAAAGGTAAGAAAATGTTTTGTTTG
>NC_050525.1:8907824-8908108 GCF_002922805.2 Oryzias melastigma
GTCAAAGCTTTTCAGTGTTTACAGAGCACATTTCTCCAAAAGCCTGCCTGAAACACCATCACAAGCCTCAGAATTCCCTCTTCACTTCCGTTATTGTTTTGATGTTGGAAGACACTGATGTACATCCCTTGTGGCCTATACTCTGTTTCCTTGTCTGCAGCAACCGGCAGCCTCAGTTAAGAGATTTAAGTGCTCAGAGAGATTTGATTCCATTATACCTGACCAGAGGAGGAGAAGACGCTGAATCTTTCATGCCTTCCAGGCTGATTTTTTTTTTTTTTGCT
>NC_050525.1:8908229-8940527 GCF_002922805.2 Oryzias melastigma
TTTTTTTTTTGTACCTCAGCAACTTGGCTTCCGACTAACAAGGAGCCTCAGCTGGAGAGCAGGTTCAGCCGGGGCGATGCAGGTCATGGCATCAATGCTGTAGGCGTCACTTAGACCTGAGCAGAGTATAAAATACCTGTTAGGCTCAGGGTGTCTTTGCAGGGCAGGTGGGGCATAAAGGCAACAGCTTTAGAAGACTCATTTCAAACAGGTTGGAGATAAGCTCCAGAGAGTTGCTCTGCTTTTCTGTGATTAACAACTTTTTTTTTTTTTAATGTGCTGAGATGACTTTTTAAGAATCCCGTTTCCTTGTGTTGCAAAAAAGCACAGAGCTCACAGATTTGTCCTTTTCATGTATGCAACACGTCTGTTTCAAAACCACAACACAATTCCTGTTGTTTGAAAATGGTCGTCATGCCTCTGGTTTCTGCCCCCCCCCCCTCCCCACACAGCTCCTCCACCGGAAACACCGGCATGTCTGTGGCCAAGACTACCGTGGACAAGTTGCTGAAGGGATATGACATCCGTTTAAGGCCTGACTTTGGAGGTACGTGTTGAGATTCCATCTGCTCTTTTGGGCTCTGTGCATGGTGGAGGTTGTTAACGGGTCAAGTTGTGAACATGCTGGTATGTGTGAGTTCTGCTGGGCTGTTGGAAAAGAACAAACGAGTGTTGTAGAGTTGACTAGGAAGGAAAATGACTGCTCTTCGCTATGAAAGCTATGAATCTGATGTCAAAAATTGCTTTAAATGCTAATTGTGGTTACAACTGTCTCCATTTAAAGACCCACTCCAATGAAAATCGTGCTTTTTTTGGTGCTTTTAACGTGTTCTTGTGGCATTTTATTTTTCACGATGAAAGACATATATCAAGAAAATTATGATTAAAATCAGTTTCTGAGTATTTCTTTATTTACATTGTTGTGAATCAGGAGCAATGAAAAATGCTGTCGTTAAAAGCCTGTTGTTGTTGCGTAGAAACTTCCAGACAATTCAAAACTGTACAGATGGATAACTTTAATATTGCTCGCCGTTTTTGTTGCACTGGTAATGTTAGGTTGGGATTATGAGGGGCTGTAAGCTAGCAGGAGAGAGTGTAAACAAATGGATGATGGGAAATGAGGGGACCCACAACTTGGCGGTTAATTTCTGATAAACAACTGCCGCTCTGCAGAAACTATGTCCTAGAAAATGACAAAGACTTTTAAATTTTAGCTAAAATCAGCATTTTGAAATTAGGAGATCACCAGGAGCGTCTTTAAAATAGATCAAAAGATGATTGGAGTTTGACTTTAAGATGAAGCTTCACTCAACCAATCACAAAACAAACAAAAAACACTGCAAAGAAATGTTGGTTTTGTTTAAGGTATAAGAAATAATGACCTTTTTTTCAACTTTTATACATTTAATTGCAAATTAGGTGCAATGTTTAGTGATCTCATCCTAAATGCTCATTAAAAAACATCCTAGTTTGCTCTTTGTGAAGATTCAAGCATGATGTCACAGCTTATAAAAAAAAAGAAAAAACATCCTCACAAATCCTCCGTTTCCATGCTGTAGGTGTGACTGAATCTGAAGCGAAGCTACACAATGACAACAGATGTGTATAGAAACAAATAAAACAAAATCTTGCAATGAAAGAAAGAAATACAAGAAAAAACAACAATACATTTTATAAATCAAAACAAAGCTGACATGTAACAAACCATCAAAAAAAGAAAACATTTCAGAAAACGAAAGTTATTTCCAGAAATCAAATTGAAACGTTAAAAAATGAAGCAAAAGGTGGGAGTTATGGTATATAACCGATTGGATTTGAGTTGTGGAGAAAAGAGAAACCAGAAGGATATTTTGTCCAAACTCTGGTAAAGAATTGATAAACAATCTTATAATTTTTGAAGTGAGTGTCGCCAGAAGCTTAAAAAATAACTTCTGTTAGAAGATATTGTCATGCCAAATAACTGCTGGTGATCAGATGTTTGCTAGTTTCTTATTTGTTTCTTTGTTTTTTTACATTTTATTTTAAAATCTGGAAATTATTTTTGTTTTCCAAAACACTTGGCTTTTATTTTATCCATTTTTTTGGAATTGTGTTTTGCTTATTTGGTATTACATTGTGATATTTGGAATTTTGATTTCTAAAACTTAATATATGTTTTGCTTTTTCATTTGTCGTTGGGATCTTTAGTGTATTTTTGCGTTGATTGATTTGCTGGTATGATTTGGAATTCAAGGCCACCATAGAAAGTAGCTTAAAAACATGAATTCTTTAACAGCCTCACACAATATTTATTGTACCATCATATACATTATATTCGCAAAAGTTTTCCAGTAAGAAATAATGTATTGGACTGTAACTTTGCCCTAAAATAATGCATGTAAAATGTGTTTTTATTGACTGTTGTACTGACTTTTTTAAGGAAAAAGATTGTTTTTGTCTAAACAGAAAAATTCAAAAATTTATTTTGGCAAAAAAAAAAAAAGAAGTGACAAACTTAAAGATTTTCCCAACCCTGTTGCTGAGATTTGCTTTGTTAATCCTAAACAGCTGAATATAAAATACCAAAACACGATAGTGCCTTCCTGGCTGATAGAAAAAGTCATATGTACCGAGGATGGCCTCCTTTCTAATTTTGCATTTCTTTCTATTTTCTTTCTCGTTGGAATCCTTAAAAAATTGGATCTGACATTTAAACAGATGCAGAGATTAAGAAATAATGCATGCAGTGATAAATATGTGTTATCAGTTTAAGCATCTCATATAGATTTCATCAGTCTTTTCTTAATCCGCTGAAAGCAGCAGCTTGTCAGGCCGGCTACGACAACATACTTGATGATAATGAGATCAAGCAGTGAAAAACATATAGCAGGTGCGCCTCCTCGTATAACCTTCCTCTGTTTGGGTCTTCTGCCAAAAGCAGATGCTCTGATGAAGCTTTATGTGCCAAGATGTGTTAGCCTGACATTAGCCATTGTAAAAATATGTTATAGTCAAGGTTACGTCTTAGTTCTGTGGACTGCTGTGCCTGTTTCCAATCTTAGGTGAAAGGAAATTAGAATTGTTCCCATTTTTTACCCAGCTTTTAATGCTGGTTTTACTCATTACCCAGTTCATTTTATATTTGGCTCCAGTTTCACTCACACAGTCCCCTGACTTTTTAATGCACTTCAAAAATTATGTACTTTATGCTGATAAAAATGTCCTTTTCTGAGGTCTATCACTAATGCTTCCAGAAAAGAGTGGAAGCATTTCAGTGCTGGGTGGATCGATCCAAAATATCGATAATATCGATATCAAGTTGGTATTGACCCGCAGATTTCGATTTTTCCACTCTTGTTTTCTCAATTTAATTGGAAATATTGTCCTAATTCTGTTTTTATGTTTATCAAATAATTAAAAAAGGGAAACTTTCAAAAAATCATTCATGGTGTTTAAAAATAATTGAGATTTTGAGGTTCATGTCAGATCCACTGCATTTATGAAAAATATTGATATTGGCATCAATACTTGCAATATTTACTGGTGTCTGATCGATACAGATATTTAAATTATTTGTTCTGATAGTGCAAAGAAATATCTTTACTGGATATTTTCAGTTTTACAGAAAAATTCTCCCAATTGAGATCATACAAGTTACTGTTGCCCACTTAAAGAAAAGTCTCAAACTTTTCCAACTAAGAAAACAATCAAAATCTGGTATTTCCTAATCTTACAGGTAGTTTTGGATTTAAAGCAATCAAAGCAAGAATATTTCATAAACAGTAAAATCAACAGAGGTTTACATCCATACAAAGACGTATCAAACATAGGATAGTTAGGCATCAAAAAATAGAGTGCTTGAAAGGGGGCGGGAGGAAGCGAACAGTTTTAAACTCATATGTTAAGTTACGGAATACTGCTCTTGGCAACACACGCTCAAGCAGCCACTTCCTATGAAAACACCAGAGCTCCAGAGTTTATGTTCTTTGATTTACTGTAATTTGTTAATTGTTAACACGATCAACATAATTCCAGCAGATTCTGAAGAAGGAAAGCGGCTCTGCTGGAATTACACTGATTAGTTTGACAGTTGAAAAGTCACAGTATGTTAAAGATTTTGCGTTTAAGCGTCACCGATGACACCTCCGATCTTAAAGGGTTAAACATGATGCTTAGGGCTCCAAACTCTCGTGTTTACACTAGTTTCTATGACTGTTTTCAGGCTCTATATACAAAAATGTGCGGCTATTGAAAGAGCATCAAAACTTAAACCAGGATCAACTTCATGTGGACTTCCTTAGAAATTAGGAAGCCTGGGGAGTTAAAAGCATCTGGAAGCGTTTATTAAAAGGCAAAAAAATGATAAGAATTTGTTTTTAACTTTTCACCTTGTTGTATTGTTAATTGCAAAACAGAAAGTAAATAAAAATCAAGTGCAGCTGCTGCCTATAGCCTGCAGAACAGAAGAAGTTACCCTTTGGTAGTGTGAGCTTTGACCAATCAGAGGCGATTACGTCATCTTCTGTCCTCATGAAGCTACAGAGTCTCTAACTCGAATTCTGATTGGTTGAATTAACGTAAACATATTTAATCAATATATGGCTATGGTTTAATAAGCAGTGTTTTTTATTGAAATCCGCCGCAAAACCGGAAGTGAGGACGGACGAGCGTACGAGCGAAAGGCAGACTTTTATGAACCTAGCAACAAGTGAGGGCTAAATTCTGATTGGTTAGAAACTTTCATGTGAAAAAACAATCTGACAGTAGCACAGTTGGGGTTTGGGGCTGTAAGAGAAGCTCACAGAACAGTTGGAATGATCTAAAATATATTTTGGATATATATATGTTTTATATATATATAAAAAGATGATTTTAGGCCTTCACTGGAGGCTTTGCAGGCCTTGCCAGTATGTCACTGCTGTGAGCATTGAGTCAGGCCTAACTTGGATATTAAAGTATTGATATTTTTTGTTGCTTAAATGTTGTATTATCAGCTTATGGTCATGTAGTTTGATGCAAATACATTTAGAATTTCTCTCAATTTGGACCTCATTGATAAGTGATATCTTTGTTGGAACTACTTCATGATGATCATCTTCTGTGAAATACAGTTAAGAATCAAAGAGTCTATTTAGTTTACCAGAAAAGATTAGATTTTTTTCTTTTTTTTTGGACACTTTATCTCCTTCCAGTCTGGCCATTGCTTTTTTTGGCATACAACGAGTCCAGTT
The DNA here is from genome assembly GCF_002922805.2 of Oryzias melastigma. Classification (NCBI taxonomy): domain Eukaryota; kingdom Metazoa; phylum Chordata; class Actinopteri; order Beloniformes; family Adrianichthyidae; genus Oryzias; species Oryzias melastigma. Next base: position 8,913,440 of record NC_050525.1, read on the forward strand.
CTGCATGTTGATGGAAAACACTTGTTTAAAAGCATTAACTGAGACAGGGTCCACACAAAAGATGCATTATGGATGAAAAACCCACTCTAGTCAGTCAGTCCACAAGCTGCCATCGTCTCACCGTTGAGTCAAACGGGAGATGAGGCGACCCAAATGGCACCACCTCCCAGCATTACTCGGGACTCACTCTGGGAATTTATGTTGGTGAAAACCCATTTGCAGGAAAGACTTCCTTAAAATTCTGAATGCCCTGTTGGCCTTGTCTTCAGTCGAGCTTGCTTCTTTCATGGTAACAGAGTCTACCATCTCTTTTTTTTATTATTAACCATCATGAAATAAAAATGAAATCCATTTTAGATCCAGTTTTCACAGTTTCTTGTTCTCACTCACCGTTGATTCTTTTACACTACTTGTATGGACTTTCCTTTTTTACCTACTATCAATACATAATGCATCTTATTTAAGGTAACAGAGTTAAGGTTAGAAGTTATTCCAACTATCTTTGGGTTTGCGGGGAGAGAACCCATCACAGAGATGGTAGCCAGCAGTCAAAGCTAAAATCCATGTCTTTGGACACGATTGTGCAAAACTTGCAAACAGGGAAGAGTCTTTGCGAGATACGATATAGCATTAAACTCAGATGCCTTCAGATGCCTTCAGCGATATGTCCTCTCAGGACCCAAGCTAATATTTGAGCTAACCATCTAAACATGTAGTCACAGTTTAGCAGAATTAACTGCTGTGGAAATATAACTTAAAATGTGATGTCCAGGAGGACCTAAGAGGTTAAGAATATTTATTTTTGGGAAAATCTGAATTTTATTTTCCCAGCATTAAACTCTTGTGAATTTCTGTCATTCATAGTAAGGCCAGCCTACCCATTTCTTGTTATGTGTTTATCATTGACTGTATTTAGAGAACTGGACAGAGCAGGTGTGTCATCACCCATAGAAAAAGCCTTCATTTCACCGGCTCCAGTGAAATGAAGCCATTTCAGTCACCATTTTTCTACGATACAGACTTTGCCATGTTGGAGCCAGAGGACAGTGATTGGTCTGAGTCGGTCTGAATCAACGTTTCTATGACAACCACTGTCACCAATCATGAGTAAGCTTCTTTGAACTCCACACCGCTTCCACTGAAAGCCGTTTGGGAGAATCTGTTAAGGTGGGTGCCAGCAGGCACCACATGCTTTTACTGAAGCATCTGATTCACCGGTTCATAACATGAATAACTTGCAATAAAGAAAAAAAAATAATGAAAAAAGTCTGGATTAGTAAGAAATGTTAAGATAAATGTGAATGTTTAGTCTATGGGATTTGGGCTTCTTGGCGCCAGCAGGTACTTCCTGTTTGGAATGTGAGGAGGAGTGGTCACTCAGTCCATTTTTCCATGAACAGTCAATGGTACAGATTCTAAAATGGCAGCCACCAAAGATAGCTTGACAGTTTCAGTTCAGCTTCAGTTCTGAGGAACTGGTTCGGTTTTGTGACGTCCAACTTGGAGCAACAAAAGCCACACTCTGCAACATGTTTTTGAAAGCTGTTGCTGCCACAAGTGGGAGTAAAAAGAATTTGTTTCAACACCTGAAACAGAGACGTTGTCAAGTGCGAGAGGTGTTTTTCTTTACAAGATTCTCAATCTAGCAGCAGCTCATAAAACACCTGCTGCCAGAGGAGATGTTAAGATAAAATATTTTTTTCTAAATAAATTCAGTCATTTGTAATTTTTATTTTAGAAAGTAAAGGGAGAGAGAAAAAATAATTAAAATTTAATTTGATGTGAGAAATTTGGACATTTTATTTTTTGGCCATATTTCACAGCCCTGCTTCCAGTCACCAGTGCTTTAGTCACAGTTGCATTTAAATCACAAGTAAAAAAGATACAACTTAAAGAGATATTTTAACAAAAACTTTTTTTCAAATTCTTACCAAATTTAAAGGGTAACACAACAGGACAGTTAGATGCTGACTCCACTGTTGGTCCACGTTTGAAAAACGCAAAAAATAAAAAGGCTTCGGCTGAGCGGGGGAGGCGTGGTTTGGATCTGTGATTGACAGTGATGGTGAGGTTAGCTTGAGGTACAGAACTTTCTGTGGACGTTGAGGATTTTTCTCTTCCACCTTCCCTCTCTTGAGGCAGGCCCTCTTGATCTAGACTGAAGAGGACCCGTGTCTGAGTGGTAAAATGATGCTAGCATCATGAGCTAATGAAGGCTAACGTATTAAGCAAAGAATTCCATTCATTTCAAATCCCATCTTCACGACGGAGTTTGCTGGATTCAATGCTAATTGCACTAAACCGCTGTTGCCTGATTTCCAGGGTCACTGGAAACTTGTGCAAGCCAGTAGATTTTTCTAAACTGAAGGTAAATCACCTACAAGCCATGATAAAGCTAACGCGATAACGACTGACCGTTAGAAAATCAAATATGGGCGGAGCTTTCATGCTGGAGCTACAGAGAATGACGTGAAACTTATGAAATGACATAGGACTTACACCAGTAAACCAATCACAAAATTCAACTGGAATACCTCAAAACAAAAATAAATAAATCTTTCTATTAAACAATGAAGGAGATCCTATGTAAAAGTACCTGAAAAAGACTAAATGGCATGTACTTAGCCTCCTGTGGCCCAGTTTTAGAGGAGGTATTGCTGTTTTCCTGTGTGTCTGTGTAGGTTTTTTATTGCACTTTAGGGCAACACGTTTCTAGAACCAAAAAACAAATCTAGTAGCCTTTGTAGAAATCCACAAACGTTATGGGATAGGGTCTGCTGCAAAGAAGTACATTCATTGAACAAATAATTTGTAGCAACGTTCTGTTAGAACTAAAGTCACTCTCATTCGGATACAGTTTCAACACCCAGCCTGGCAGTTCTGCTGTTTTTTACAAATGTGTAGCTCCATTCTCGAACACACTGAATATCCGGCCAACTTCAGTCAGTACAGCATAATGCAGATGTTCAAAAAAGTCTAAATCACTGCGGTGCTTTCAGGTGCGTCTCTCGGATACCAAATCCAACTTGTCTGATGAGTGTTGCATCTTTTTCATGCATGGCCTCCCGTTGCACAGATCCTCATTTCCATGCGCACGAGTACAATGCTCTGCACAAAGAGTTTAAGGGCATTGCAAATGCACAGTGCCACTTGCTATATACACTTGCTGCAGTGCTTCTGCCCCACAGACAAGAGTTTCTTGCTGAAAACCAGTGAAGCTGAATGTAAAAAGATCTCAAGTTGTCCTGCACGCTATGTGTTGGTACAAACAGCGTGTGAAAGATGGATGTTACCCAAGGGGAGCAGAACTCATAACACATCATAGTTGCTCAAGAATCATCTGCATGACTACAATCGAAAGGTGTGTTTTGGTCCAGTGAGCAACCTGGAACACAAATGCAGGAGAACAGCGGGAAATCTTATTTCATAGAATAAAGTTCCTGCTGGGGTTGGTCAGATGATCTCGATCAACAATGATGGTTTTGGGGAAAAGAAGTCATGAGAAAGTTTGATGCTTTGTATTTACATTTAACTGATACTTGCAATGGTTGAAATTCGATGCAGTGCGGAGTTTTGTGTCTATCCCAAGAGTGGAATGAGTGTAATTAACAGAAAGTACATCACAGGTCTATGGGTGTCTTTCATAAGTTAAATATCTGTTACTCTATATAAAAAAAAGAAAATATTGATCTTCGTGTAAACAAAGTTCTGTGGTTTTTTTCAGGCAAATGCTGTTTTTAATGGAAGAATTTATCATCTGATTTTTAAAAGTTCTACACTTTCCAGTTTGTATCACTAATTATATGAGAATAGTTTTGTCATAATCTGATGAAACTTATTTTCTAAAGAATAATTTATCAATTGAATTTGTAAAATGAATAGCAAACTTTTGAAATGAATAGATTCACAAACTGAAACATCGGTTTTCTTATATTTATGTATTTATGTATATATTTATGCTCTCTACATTCATGCCACATCATCGTGCACCCTATTCTGTATGTCAGGGGTTCGTTGAAGTTACACAGCGCAGGTACAATGTGTCCAGAGGAGGTTGTGGTGAATCCTGTCTATAGTGGTCTTTTAGAACTTTATGACCAACAGTTGTAAATAAGGGATGCTGATGCAAATAGTAATAATAACAATAACTAAAAGGAGAAATGTTCTCAATTGGTTTAAATGCAGGAGCCTGTTACCACTGGTTACACAGTACCAAATAAAATACATGAATATCATGTTTCAATTGACATTTCATAAAAAAACCATAATACATCTTTTTCCAAGATATAATAAACATTGAGCCAGACTTGGAGAGTCACATTTATTGGACTGCATTGTAAGGTTTTGGCCGCTCCTCTAGTTTGCTGTGTTCTTTATGGTTGACAGAGCAGGAACAACGTTGGAGCCAGGCCTTAAATAGACCTCTCTGAACAAAGTTCAAGTTTAGCATAAAACAAGCCCTCTTAGACCCACTCTGTGACTCTCTATGGTGGTCATCAGGGCTGCATGGCTAATAAAGCAACAGTGTTCACACACTCAAATAACATTTCATTCACTTATAGAGGATGCATCATGATATCTAGTCCGGATCAAACATAGTCCTTGTAAACTCCAAAATAATAAGCTACTGTTTTGGTGTGTTGAAAATATGATAAATGGTGCATAATATACTGGTTTCTTTTACCTTGACCTAAGGCCCAAAGTTGTCTACAGTCACAATTCCATTCATCCATGCACACACACTAATGGTGGCTCTGGTACTTTACACTGGCATCAACCTATAACCACCAAGATGGATGGCAAAAAACGGGAACTGAACCTGCAATCCTTCAGTGAGAGGTTGACCACTCTTCCTCTGCACCATGGCCAGCCCTAGATCTGAACTGCATGTCCCCTTTATACTCCCCTCTGTAACATTTTGGTTGACACAAAAAATCACAATAAATCTACACAATAAATCGCACAATAAATCGAAAATGTATCGACATCGAGATATTAGCTTGTGCGAGATTCATATCGCAAAAGGAGGGTGCACTGTGATAAATGGTTACCCTAAATGTTTACACAGATGCTTAGATATAGAAGCCATCGTGTTTTAAAACAAGCCAAAGCACATACATTGTTGGTAATTGTTGTCTGTATTACCGTATTTTCCAGACTATAAGTTGCACTTTTTTTCATGGATTTTCCAAGGGTGCGACTTATACTCAGGTGCGACTTATATGTGATTTTGTTAGACTTAAATAGGCTCATATCTTTGTTATTTTCCCCACTTAAACCGGTTGCCTTTTGGCGGTTGTTTCCCAATAACAACCACTAGAGGGCACTGTAGGTTTGTGTATCAGTATCTACAGCTGACAGAAACGCAGAAGAAGAAGTTACATTCAAAACAAACGTTCCTGATAATCTAATCATTCTCCTCATGATGTTATGATGTTTTTCTCATTTGCATCAAGACATTATTATTATTGTTTTTATTTTTCTCTTCCTGGGCTAATGCGGGACAACAAGGCATCAAACTGGGTTATAAACAGACAGAAGAGCAGCTAAAAACTGTCATTCAGACGCAGCTCCTGCAGGCTAGAAGGTAACGATCGCCGTAAGAAAAAGACAAAAAACTGCTGTCCTAAACCCAGAATGGAGAGATGATTATAGATGCTTTTGTGGAGTTCTTTAAAAATAAATAACTTAACCTCTCAACATCATCCGTATCTTCTGTGTATTTTAAACAATATAAACAGCCAAAGCCTCCATCATGTAGCGATGAGGCTAAAAACTTCAGACAGCTTCTCCAATCGGAGTGTCTAGTTTATAAACACATTTTTGGACAAGCATTGAGCATTAAATTAGACGCACATCAAAAGATTCAGCTACTCGAATTTGACGCATGAATCGCATTTGATGTCAAATGCAGGCTTGTTGAATTTGTTCATAAATGTTGGACTATTCTCTTAAAAGTGCGACTTATACTCCGGAGCGACTTATATGTTTTTTTCTTCTTTATTATGCATTTTTTGGCTACTGCGACTTATACTCCGGTGCGACTTAAAGTCCGGAAAATCATCATTTTTTGTTTTGCTATTTGTTTATGTATTGTAAGTCATACTGTCATCGCATTACTAATCATTAATATCATACATTGCAAGTTTTCCTTATATTGTGGAACCCTACTTATTCAACAAAGGGCTCTTCAAGTCTCAGAGTGTCATTTAGTGACTATGCTTTTATTGGCTAGCTCTTTGGAGGCGGGGCATACCCATTCTCTGTTCACAGAAACATGTGAACAACTTTGCATGAATTTCTGGAGACTCTGTTTGTCATGGCATCATCACTGTGACGTGCTTTGAGTTTACACTGGTTCTGAGGACAATATTAAACTGGTTTGCAGACTTGCAGCTTGTTGATTGGCAGATTCCCGGCTGGTTAAAATATTTTCTGGTTTAAAAATCAGCTTTGTGACAAACTTACGCCTCGTTTCCAGTTAGCGATCCGGATCAGTCCGCTCCTGGCCGGTTTAGAATGGTCCGGGCATTTCAAGTGAGCGTTTCCATTGAGTATTGGACCATCAAGGCGCATACGGGGTGCAGACTAATGACGTAGCTGAGCATAATAATGGTTCTCCGTATTCGCAGATTCAGCGTGTCTCCGGTCCCTAAACCATGCGAGAAAGGTGGGAATACTAAATGCAAAGAATTTAATATTCTTTGCAAGAGGATTGTGGGAGATGAAGAAGAATACAGCCCAAAAGATGACAAAACTTGGATCTTGATTCAGGAAACGCGCTGGCCGAAAGCTTGCTGTCATCGTAAAAACCTTTCCACCAATCAGTGTATTTCATCATGTGACGGCAGTAGCTCCGCCCTAACTGGTGCATTCCATTTTTTTCATGGACCTACAACCAACAGGGGTCCAAAAATGGAATTAATTGGTCTGGCTTAATGGATCCATTTTACAATGGAAACACTCAAAATACTGTTACGGTCTAGTCCAGTCCAGTCTGGACAGTTAAGGCCATTAGCTCGCTAGTGGGTTTTGTTTGTGTTATTGTAAAGAGAAAGGAGAAAAAAAGCTTTAGGTTTGTTTAAAAAAATAAACTGGTAGCAATGTCTTTTGTAAATGAGAAACAGTTTTATTGTCCTAAAAAATCCAAACAAAAGTGATAAAGGTGTGGTGTAACTCCTGAGCAGGACAGCAGACACATGTTGAATTTCACCGAGTGAAAGTGGAGATAACAGACAACTAAGTGAGAAAATTGAAACTAAATTGCAAACTACTTTATTTATTACTGTGACATCAGTCATAGCAAAAAGACAAATTTAGATATTTAGTTCAAATATGTGAAATCAAATTTACCTCTCAAACAGTACTTAGTGCTCCAAATTACAAAGCATACAATTACTTTAAGTCGAATATTTATGAAACAGTCGCTTGACACGAGTGGGATAATACGTGGCATGCTTCTTATGGAGGTTTTTAATCAAAAGTAGACTCTGGAACTCACAAATGCAAATCAAAAGCCCCCGTATAATGTGTTGTTATAATGTTGATTAGTTCATGCTGTTGTTCATCCATCTTGTCCATTATGCTACGCTCATTTGCACAGCTCAGCACGCATGCATACTCATGAGAGTGCTTGAGACCTTGCACGTTTCTGCATCAAATGATTATTCCTCTGTCAAGTAGTCTTCCCTTTCAATAAACTTTACTTAAAAATAAAAAAAAAATCAACAGTGCAAGTGAACATAGGCCACCTTAGTGTGTCCAAATCCTGCACAAACACTTTATCTTCATCACATGGCCTCGGCATGCAGTACCATGGAGAGGTTTTTATAAAAGCGTTGATCCATAAAATGTATCTGAATAAATTTATAAAGTAGAGTAATGAAATACATGACCTAGCTAAAACTGTTTCATAAGAGCCCTGCTTAATTATTAACCAGTCTCTCAATACATTTACAAATATGCTCTTATCTTAAAGCGGCTTCATTGTTTGAACATTTATTATAAGTTAAATAAGATAAAGATACTTTATTGATCCCAAACTAGGAAATTTCACTGTTGCCACATAAGTGTATGCACAAACAGTGTAACAGAATGAAAAAAATAATAATTAAAAGGTTTAATTACATCATTATTGTTACAGAAAAACAAAAAAAAGGAAATGTTTGACTTTTAGTGCTTAGAGTTGGGCATGCTGGTATAGCATGTGTGGTTACTGCACAATAAACAGTTTAAAACATGCTCCGCGGGACATGCAGCAAGCCCAATATTTCAATAGGTTATGATAAATTGCACATCCTCCTCTTGCAGGTCTAAGCCATTTTCTCACAATGTCCTCATTAGGATTTGTGTGGAAGAAAGGAAATCTTCTGTGGAGTCTATGTTTGTATTTCCAGAGTTAACCCTTTAACACCTGAGGCGTCGCCGGTGACACTTAAACACAAAATCTTTAACATATTGTAGCTTTTCAACCATTAACACGATCAACGTAATTCTGGTAGATTCTGAAGGGACATTAAATACAGTAAAAAAAGTTTTAAATTGTACAGAATTAATTTGAAGTGAGAGTTAGATAATAATTGCATGTCAATCTGCCACCAAGCCTGGGCTTCTTAAGAATATACTAACCAGAATAATTTGACATTATTTGTTTTTTTCCGGACCTTGAATTCAAGAAATTTTCCTTAACTGGACCTCTTAACATTTTCGTAGAAGACCCCTGGTCTGGTGTTTTGTAGTAAAGATGAATATTTCTAAAAAACAAATGCAGATCTGGGATGCATTGATAGTTGTTTCTTAATCAAATTATTTTGTAATTGAATTGCTGCCTCCTGAATGGAATCGAATTGAATCGTGAGGTGTCTCCAGATTCCCACCTCTAGTAATTGTTACTTTAGCCTGATTAGCAAACACAAATTAGGAACACAAGAAGTTGCTTGTTTATCTATTTTTAGTAAATGAAGTTAGTAAATGCTTGCAGGATAAAACAAATCAGTTTGACAGACTTTTTTTTTAGCCATCACTCATTTCATGCACAAAAATAGGAAATTTAGACAACAAGTTCAGTGTTTATTTATTCTACTCTAACAGGAATAATACATAGTAACATTAATTAAAAGGAAAAAACCCAAAAGAAAATAGAAATACAAAAGAGATTTTGCAAGAGCAACCAGCTCAGGGCTTTGCCTCAGTCCCACACTCGTCCTTCTGGAGGTCATTTTGAAATAAAACTGTCATAACAGGAATGAGTTGTATGATCTCCACTTCCTCTGTGAAGAGTGACACAACACAAATGCTTTAAATATGTCTTTCTTCCATCCACCATCCAATCCAGTAATGGATGTTTTTTGTTTGCTTTGTTTTACAGAGGACATTTTATTCGTTCTTTTGGAAACCTGTTTCATCCTGTTAGCATTGTGCTGGGGTGTTTCACCACTGATATGTACATACTGGACCATTAATCTCTGATGTAACCCACTGCATTCTGGTGAAAGAAAAAAAAGGAGAAGCCGGAGATGGATTGGGCCAATTGAATGGTTTATTCAGGACAAGTGAATAATGTTTTAAAAATGGGTGATTCATCAGGACCAAGTAAAAGGAGAATTTTGTTGAGTACAACCATGAAATGGAAAATTTGAAGCTTAATAAAAACCATCTGACAAAATAATAAACATTATACTAAAGTAGATCCGACCTAAGTTCATGTTTAGTGTAAAATCTGACTGTTTTGCATGGGGGTGAAGCTGGCTCTAGTGTTAGTTTGTGCTAAAATTTTAATTCTATTTAAACGGCCCCCACAAAAAGCAGAAAACTGAGAATGAAAACTCACAGTAATAAACAACTTCCTCATAGCTTCAGTCTGCTTTTAAATTGGTCAAAAAATGTGAAACAAGGCCGGATTGTCCTATTTGTTAGATTTCTTTCCTTCAAACCCATCGACATATTCTCTATCGGGGGCAGGTCAGTACTGCAGGCGATACAGTCCGGTGCCCACGCCCTGTTTTTCCCTGCAGCCATGCTTTTTTAATGTGTTTTTGCATGGTCATGTTAAAAAATGCATGGATGTCCCTAGAAAGATGTTGTCTAGAAGGCGGAATACTTTTCATGTAAAAAAAGGAGAGTGCATTCACTTTTAGAAGTTTTCTGATTCTCGTAGGATCTTGGAGATAAAAAAAAAAACTTCTATCAAATATTTCAAAAGTATTTGACTACATGCCTTTTGAGAAATATGAACTCAAGTGTCCTCCCAACTAAACTCCATAGTGTTTGTTACCATGCCTGTCCACCTCTTTCTTTACACCAGTTTCAGCTTTTCTTCTGAGGTTGTCTACAGGTCCAATAGTTTGTTCATGAGAATGTCAGAAGGTTTCTCCAGAGGCACAAGTTCAGACAGTGGTGTTGGATAAGAAGTTCTACCCCACAGTTTGAGGTCATGACTTTGTTCTGGCCATTGTTTCTCCTCTAAACTCCTTTGACCATGTCTTCATGGACCTTACTTTGTGTCATGTTGGGACAACTTTTTCTACCAGAATCGAAGTCTCAAATTTAAGATGAAATCAATATGTTGGATATAAAACAGAACCAGTGAAAAATAAAATGTTGGTGCAAAATGTTTATTTTTTTATTTTTTTAAAGGAAAGTTGAAATACTAAGAAGTACACAGATCTGTTTCAGGCCGCAAATTTCCATTTTGTTCAAACAAGTGAACTTTCTTATGGCACAGAAATAGTGACAGAACTAATTCATACTATTTTGTTTGTACTATTTAGCTATTTTTTTGGCCAGAAATTACCTTTAAATTCACATGACATAAACATTTTGTGGCCACAATTTACCATATTTTCTGTATAATTTACCTATGTAGCTATAATATTGTGTTTTTTTATACGAATTAGCTATTTTGCATCAACAATTTAGTAGTTTCTTTCTACAACTTCGCTATCTTGTGGCTAGAAAATCAGTAGTCTGTTCGTACAACTTCTCTATTTTGTGGCAACAATTTAGTAGTTTGTTCGTACAACTTAACTATTTTTTTTTGGCCACAAATTTGTCGTTTATTTGTACAAGTTATCTATTTTGTTTCTAGATGTTAGTAGTTTGTTTGTACAACTCAACTATTTTTTGGCAGCAAATTAGTCATTTTTTCTTACAACTTAACTATTTTGTGACTACAAATTAGTCGTTTATTTGTACAACTCAACTATTTTGTGGATAGAAAATTAGTAGTCTGTTCGTACAACTTCTCTATTTTTTAGCTGCAAATTAGTAACTTGTTTGTAGTACTGAACTATTTTCTGGCCATAATTTAGTAGTTTGTTTGTACAACTCAACTATTTTTTGACCACAAATTAGTCATTTGTTCGTAGAACTAAACCATTTTTTGGACACAAATTAGTAGTTTGTTTGTAGAACTAAACTATTTTTTTGGCCCCAAAATAGTCATTTTTTCTTACAACTTAACTATTTTGTGACTACAAATTAGTCGTTTATTTGTACAACTTAACTATTTTGTTTCTAGATATTAGTAGTTTGTTCACACAAGTCAATTATTTTGTGGCTAGATATTAGTAGTTTACTTGTTCAAATTAACTATTTTGTATCTAGATATCAGTAGTTTGTTTGTACAACTTAACTTTTTTCCAAACACAAATAACTTGTGTGTTTATAACCTAGTTATTTTGTGGCTACAATTTGGTAGCTTGTTCTTATACTTTTACTGTTTTGTGGCTACTATATAGCATTTTACTACTATGACCCAACTATTTTCTGTTGGCAATTAGTATTTTGACGGTACTATTTAACTATTTTGTGCCACAAATTTGTCTTTTATTCATACTAATTAACTATTTTGTGGCCACGAATTAATACTTTGTTTGTACGCCCTGAGATGTGTAGCGTTTTATTGATATGACTAAACTATTTTGAGGTGTGGAATTAGTATTGTGTTTGTACTATGAAAGTACTTTGTGGCTACAATCTATTCATATTTCTAACCATGTCATCAGACAGACTCTTGAAAATACTGTGTGTGTTTTGTTGTCTCCATTGTTGCTATTATTTTCCACATAACTACATGCATCGGCTTAATGGCTCATTATGGTGATGATGGCAAAAGACATACACCGTTTCTGTCGTTTTATCTAAATAAAAGAATAAAGTCAATGCTTGAAAGGATTTCACTTGAGACAAGAATCCAGCTGTGAGAGACATGTTTGTAGTTTATGTGTTTGCTCTGAGGTGCTTTCATACTATTCAGCTTCTTTGCATGGGCTATGCTGTTTAGGTCAGCATTTCATATTGTCTTTCTGTCCTTTCTATACTGAACATGGAAAATAATTTGGATTATCAGCACAAACACAGTGCTGCGATGCTTCCCTAAGCTACTCTCTTTCCTCATCCTGTCCTTGTCTGCTGTAATAAACAAAGGGAGTGGCTCAGTTTGTCGTTTGTGATATTTTGTTCCGTGTGCAGCAGAGAGAAAATGAAATTCACAGCAAATAGCGTGGATGTGCATAAGGATGATGACAGAGAACCCGGGGAGCCTGTAAATATCTAACAGCAGGTGCTGCACTGGTGTAATTTATAAAGTGTTTTTCCGTTGGTGTAGATATCCCTGCAGCTTTTGGATTTCTGTTTGATGGATGAAAATTGCAAGTAATGATCTCCTTGGTGATTATTTCAGTACTTGAAGTAAAGTACTTTGGTGGTTTATGAGGGAAACGTCTTTGCCCGTGATGTATGGACTGAAGCTGACTTGTGCTCCTTTCGGAGGGAGAGGACAGAAAGAAGACAGCCTGACCTGGAACTGGACTGTCACACCGACATATCGTCTCCCTGAAAGTAAAACACAAAACATTAAAAAAAGGTGACTCTGAGAGTCCCAGTGTTGTTATTTTTTTGAGGGTCATAAAACATTTTTGTTTTGTGTACAAAACAACATACATTTCAGATTAATCTTAAATAAAAAGTTACCTTTTTTCCTTTATTCATCTGTGTATTTAGATAAAATTGAATAACAGTGCATCATATATAGCCTCAACCCACTGGGAACACAATAACCTCAACACAAAGTCTATAAATAAAGAAGTAAATAGATAAAAAAGAACTTTAAAAGGATCAACATGTTTCAGCTGCAGTATTACTAATATTATTAACTTTATGTAAAAAAGTGCCTAACATACATCGTTTGCTTTACTAAAATGCACCAGAGAAGTTGTACTTTTATGTCTGAAGCAGTTTGTGTTGGATATGAATCTAGACTGTGAAAGAGTTTGAAAAATCACAAGAAACAGCACACATTGGCAGTTTCATTTCACAAAGTTGTCCCAAAATTGTCTCAAGTTTCTTACATTTTATGACTAAATTGAGAACAGTTAGAGACAACTGCATACGCTTTGTTACGACTTGAGACTTTGATTTTCTTTACAATTTATGAATGTAATCAGGGCAACTTTTTTTCCCATTGAAAAACATGTTGTTGCCCGTAACTCTTTTTATCGCCCATTATTTTCGACATATTTGAATTTTCGTGGGGAGTCACATAAGCAGTTAATCAATGTGTCTCATTTCATTCAGAACTATAACAGTAACTGTCAGGCAGTCCAGAAGCAGTCCTGCACTAAAGATAAAGGTGGAGTCCATTCCACTGAAATATGATCCAGCAGACCAGAAGTCTTTGTAGGATACGGAAAAACATGGGCTAAGGAGGAGAAAATCTTTTAAATTTTGAATGAAAACATCACATCTGGTCTTCAATTGGTTCAGAAAGATGAGATATTTAAACATCAGAAACTTGACATTTGTTACAATTGGTTTGTCCTTCTAATCTCCAACACAGATAGTGGGTTGTTTCTAGTGTTCAAACTATCACAGTCCTGTGAGGTTATGGTCTTTTTTGGGTTTTTTTTCATATGTGTAAAATACACAGCTATTTTAAAACACAGTTTATGCGATTAAATCAACAGAACCTCTTTTTTTACTTCTTAAGACCTGGTCTCCACATGTGCGCAGACATCACATTAAATTACCACAGTAGTTATTCTGCTCAACTGGGGCACTTTGACTGTGTGTAGAGTAATCGATTTGACGATATATTGAAATATTTTATTTACCGATACTTGTATTGATTCAAAATGCTGACAAGACAATATTTCATTAATCATTTCTGAGCACCCTTCTTCTGCATCTGACACCTGTTTCCATTTAAACCCCCGACTGTTAGTTGGCAGCACAGCACACTGGATCTCTTTGAGCACACCGCCCGAAACAATAACAATAAGATCTCGCGAGAACCAGCTTAAAGTAAATGTTCAGTCACCCTCGGGTTTTTGTTGTTATGAGACATGTACTACTAAGTTTTTACTTGGGATGTGTACTGAACCGAAACTTTTTTTTTTTGTGAAAATAAAGCAATTTTGACTGTTCCCTACAAAAAAAAAATTCTTAATTTCAGAAAGGAAAAACATCTTGAATTTGCTTGGATAATGACAACTTGTATATGAAATGCAAGCAACAATTAATGCTGTTATCATTAAATAAAATGAATTTTACCCTTTTATTAAAATGAAATGATTTTTTTTCTAGGTTGCTTTCAAAAACTGGTAAAAATAAAATTCTAGTAGAGTCCTGGAATATATCACAATATGTATCGTATTGTGAGAAGTGTATCGCGATACGTATCCTACCACAGAGCTCTTACCAATACACACCTCTAGTGTAGAGGGTCGGCTCAAAGATCAGCTCATGTCTTCAAAAGTCCAAGTATTTGAGGACAAAAGACTGAAGTCAGTAGAAAGTTGAAGAAAACTGAAGTAAATGTTGAGATTTTTCTAGAAACTCACACTTTCTCCTCAGCAAACTCTGATTAGGGTCCAAACTTTGAGCACCTTGAGTGCTTCATTGAAACAAGCAGCTGCCAGTCTGCCCATCCCTGTCTGCCTATCCAGACTGGGCTTGCTGATCTTATTTCCCATTGACCCAAATGAAATGAAGTTGCAGTTTTATCTTGTTTGTAATGGAAAAGCAGTAAATGTAGCCATCAAAGTGCAGCTCAGTGGCAGTGAGTAGAATAAATGCTTAATTGACTGAGTATGAAAGAGAGCCAGGACATGAAGCTAAGAGCAGGGGCTGTGGCTCTTTACATTCCAGGGCTAATGTACTCTGCTGTAAAGTAAGCGATGATCTGAGGCGATCATTTCTATCTCGTCAAGTATCTGGGAAAGTGTCGGACGCATGTGTGCTGCTATTTACAGAGATCCCGTCCCGAGCCGTCTTTTTGCTCTCTGTGAACATGACTCCTGATTGATGGGCGCCGTTGCAGACCGCGTGCTGGCAGCTGCAGCCATTAAATGATGAATGAAGGCGGTTCTATCAAGGCCAGTGGACACTTTTGCAATACTGAGGACAATCTCTTAGTCTCTGCGCTGCTTTGTGTCAAACGGCGGGCTGTTTTGCATGTGAGCCGCTATGGCAGAGGCTATCGTAATTCAGTCTCAGAGGAGTGTCCACTCAGCACAAAAACAGGAGTGTGTTGTCAGATTTTCAGGATGGATGCGGGAGTTTGCACAAGTGATATCTATTCTGATGAGAAGAGAATATTGGGTGATTTATTACTGGGGAAATGCAGAAAAAAATGCTCAAGCTGGCTTCTTTTTCTTTTTCCCCTTTGCTTGGATTTTTCTATTTGAATTAAACAATGTGTAGATGTAGGCAGGCAAAGGAGGGATGGGGAAAACGCACGCATGGGAAAGGACGTACTTCATCTTTCCATTCAAAGTGTTGTTTTCAGCAACTTTGAAATGAAGGAGAAAAATGCTGATAGAATTGCGGCAAGATCCATCAGAGACGACTGCAAAGCAGAGAAATCCTGGATCAAGCTTTGCTGGATCCAAGGAAAAGTTTGTGATTCTCCCTCTGAGATGCAGCAGCTTTGCCCTTCGGGGGACCAGGATGATCCAGCCAAGGGCAAGATGCTGTTGACTTGTACCACATAGATAAGCAAGGTGGAAAAGAAAGTCAGTTACAGCATCTGAAGACAGATGATGTTAGCCGCACTACCAGGAAGCACACTTAAAAGCCCATCTCATTTTTGAACTCCCACCAGCCGCCATATAAAACAGGTTTCCTCATAAAAAATGATGGGCGCTTCGACCAGGGCAAAAAAAAAAAAAAAAGGATAGTGGAGGGTGAATTTTACAACCCACAGAATGACAGAAACGTAAAAAAATATTTTTACGATAGTTTAGGACATGATTGATTAGCAGTGCTGTAATTTTCTATTTGTTGCCATTTTTAATATTTTGCTATAAAATCAGTTTTCAGCTCAAGAAATTAAAACGTGATGGAACTTGCCCTATATAACCATCAGTATCGCATTTGATATTCTGAGACACTATGTTAATAGCACAATCCAATAGTTCCTTTAAAACCTGTTGTGTATAACTGACATATAATCATGTTTTCTGCCTTGTAGTTCATTATCACTCCACTAGGGGCAGTGCAAGAGCTTTTCCTGCTCATTTCAAAATGGCTCCTTCCATGAACTCTCAAAAGTGCTTTGAGAAATATTGGTAAAATGTTGCTAATTTTCAAAATAAATTATATAGTTATTCTTTTTTTAAACAACTATTTGTTGTATTGAAATAATTCAACATTTGTTGATGATATATTTTTTTTTCCAAATACAGTTACACAGGTTAAACTTAAATTGAATTTGAGACAGTGGGTAAATAAGGTGCCCTTCTTTCCCCAGAAAAGATTATTGTTTTTTCATCTTAAACCAAAATTGTTGTGAAAAACCAAATGTATCATCATTTGTACCATTTATATATATTATATTGCAATTTTTTTTTTTGGGGGGGGGGGTGGATTACATCAAAGTGTTTAAAAACCCTCTTAGGCTACTGTCACATATCCCCAAAATACCACCGTCCAAAAACCTTAAATGCTCTTTTTTTTCACTAATTCAGCATGTGCCCACGCAGCAAAATTTGTACTCACATTTATACATGCCGCCTAGCAGCTGTGGAGTTTTTAAGAAAAAGTTACAAGTTTACAACAACTGGAAGATTTTTCTCTAAAAGTTGACATTGTTCAGTGGCAGCCCAGTAACAGACACGACTGACGGGATTATAGATACACTATTCGGCGGCCACAAGGTGGTGGCCGGCAGCAGCTCTGACTGGATTATGTGTAAACGTCTCTAGACAGCGGCCGTCTATATCAAGATCCACTAGCCGCCCAGTAGTCCAGGGATGGATAAAATCGCTTCCTATTCTGCATGCCTGATGGCCGCCTGACTGCCAACATCTACATTCATGATCACGCCAATGGTTTTCAAAAAAATTGGGCGGCGACATGAAATCTTGAAGATTCTGCCGATGCCTCCTCATCATGAGGTGGCAGCTGTGACTTTAGCATTAATTCCAGAATAATTAAAAAGGACCTGGCTGCAGACAACAACATCCAGAACCATAAGTCGTCGATCAGCATGAGTATTGCTCGAAAAAAAACGTTATTTTAACCGGCAACACCAACAGTTATGGTTATAAAGGTTTTTTTTCCACATTTCGGATCCCTACTGGGTTAGGGGCAGCAGAGGTGATATCTCCCATGACACCTCAGGATGTTTTTCCAGTGTTTCCTAGAAGCTGCGGGTCACCTCCTACTCAACTATTTACCTCGGTCCAAATCCTTCCTTACACCACCAAGTGTAAGGGTCAAGCATTCCATGAACGCTTTATAATACCTTCAAATGCAAAAGAACTATTTAATTTATAAAAAACATTAAATTGTTTATTATTATATTTATTTCTTATCACACTTACATGTGTTGTTTCCTTTTGCATCTTCTTCTATTTCCATCTTTGCTCTTCAGGGTAAGTTTGCTGTCTATTGGTACGTCTTTCATTACTTGGTCTGATTCTGAATCTGTTCATTTGTCGTTTGGTTGCAATAAGGTCTGTGCATGAATGGACTGATGGATAGAAAAAACATGTTCTGAGACTTAAAAAAGCTCAGGTGTGGAAAAAAATAAATAAATATGAATGCTGGACAGTGATGAAACTAAATATGTGGAGCTAACGGATATTTCTCTAGAGGACAAACAAGCAAAGAACATTTAGCAATTGAAGTATAGGAAAGTTAAATGAGTTAAAAAAAATCTGTCACGGTATTCTGGATAAAAATCTTTATATGAGGTGGACAGATGGATACTAGATCAAAAGCTGTAGATTCAAAAACACAGCAAATGTCACTTTTCTCAGATTACAGACTTATGGACCTCATCTGAGTCACTCATGGCACTTTAGACTCAGTGATACAACCAAGTGTCATGTGGGCCAGGCGCAGGTCATAAACTAAGCATAATTAGGGTTATGGCAAGTGTTGTATGAGCCAGATGTAGCCCAGATGTTTTGAGTTTGTCCATGTATTGTGAAGTCAGGCGTGACCCATATGGTCAAAGAAAATGAAAGTTTAGGGCGTGTGTAATGAATATATAGATTAACTTTAGCCGGCACCATCAGTCAGGACGACAAACGGGAATAAGAGGAGAAATTAGGCAAAGAAGGCAGAAAGAAGCAAGTACACTCCAATAATCCTTTTTTTTATTTTCAAAGCAGTGGTCTTTTGATAACAATTATTTACAATCAGAAAACGTGTGTCTTTTTCTACAGTTGTGGTCAAAAGTAGACATAAACTAATAAAGAACACAATGTCATGACTGTCTTGAGTTTCCAGTTATTTCTACAACTCCGATTTTTCTCACAAAATACAGACATGAAGTTTGGTTCCCATCTTTGTTTACATGCTCTTCTGCTAGCTTACAGCCCCTCACATCCGAAACCTAATATTAGCAATGCAACAAAATTGATGAGCGATATTGCATCTATCCAGCTGTGCAGTTTGAGCCAGATGCGGTCTCAGGCGAGGAAAACAAAATAGATCTGGTGGTCTAGAAGTGGGTGTATTTCAATGGAGTGGAGTAGGGAGAGTTTGGCCCACCTATTGCAGTTTCTACATCACACCTGAAACTTTTCAAACTGCATTTTTTAAAATCTTCTCCTTATTCACAACAATTTCAATCAAAAAAGCAGTTTTGATTTTAATTTTCTTAGGTGGAGCGGTCGGCTCTTGATCGGAAGATTAGGGGTTCGATTCCTGCCTTGCCCGCCCATGTGTCGCAGTGTCTCCGGGCAAGACACTGAACCCTACATTGCCTCTGGTGGAAGGCTGTTGGTAGTGTTCGGCAGCAGAGCCACCACCAGTGTGTGACTTTGTGTGTGAATGGGTCTGTGACTGTAAAGCGCTTTGGGCCTTCGAGGAAGGTAGAAAAGAGCTATTCAAATATACTCCATTTACCATAAATGTCCTTCATCATGTGAAAAATGCTATGTTAAACACCGAAAACACAATTTTTATTGGAGTGGGTCTTTAACTGTTATCAATGTCTTGGTATTTCCTTTAGGATTTAAGGCTTCTGAGGAATAATCCCCTAAATTTGGCGCATCTTTCCTAGTCTTTCTTAGTGTTGGCACCTGATCCTGCTAAGACAGTGTTGATGTAGAACCATCTTCATGTTTCTTGATAAACAAATCATCAAGTCGAAGACAAAATTTCTGATTGAGTCTGTAACTTAATTTACTCTTTTTTTGTGTGTGCTTAAATCTTTTGTTGCTGAAAGGGGATATTCAGGCTAAAAATCACCAAACGGTCACATGTACAAGCAAGATATGTGGATGGAATCAGTTAATTTTTAGTTCTGAATAATGAAATACTAAGAATCCAGAAATGTGGTTCTCTGGTTCACGATACGTTGCTTCCACCAAAAATCTATATTTTATGTTCTTTATGTCAGTAAGAGGTTCCTGAGAACAGAAAATGGATTTGTTGAAATATCTGGCCAAAGTGCTGAGAGACATAGAACTGGCTGTTAAGTATCGCCAGCCGGGAAAAGCAATCTGGCAACAGCTGGCGGTAGATATAGGGGGTGGGGTGGCGTGGCCAGGACTTCTGAGTCTGCAGATTGATGAACTGATGACCCACAGGTGTTCTCAGTGAAGTTTAGGGGACTGCAGGTGTGCGCCCACACTCTCGTGCACACACACACACACGTGTGGGGTCCAGGATAAAAGGGGGAATAAAAGAACACCACTCCAGTCAGGAAAAACATGAGAAGTGGAGCACTTTAGGTTTTTCCTCTGTATTAGCTGTGTATGAGAGCTGGACTGGATGACCCCTCCCCTGGTGCTCCAAACAGGAAGTCCTCGGTGGTTCCAAGAAGTCAAAATCCCATAGACTTATGTTGAGAAATTAACAGCTACTACTCAGTCATTGTGTTTGTCAGAATAACCATTCTTTCTCTGACATCTTCTTGCTAATATTTATTTTTAAACATTTTTTTCTGTAGTTCAAGGTATTCAAGCTAAAAACTGGCCAATCAGATGGCTAAAAAGGTATGTAATCTCCTGTCAAACGTCCAAAGCATTGGATTGACTGATTCTTCCGAGCCTGCTTTCAAGTGGTAGGGGTGTGGCCTTCAAGTGGAAGGGGTGTGGCCTTCTAACAAGCTCACTCCTGATTTCTGGTTGTCCTGGAAACATTGACTCACTCCGACTCCAATCAATCACTGCTTTACCACAGTGAGCATTGGTGCAAGCTGGTTTTTCACAAAGACTTCTGGGAAAATTTTTAGGGCACCTGATTTTAGAATTGTAAATATGGACAGCACAACAAAATGGTGAACTAGCTCTATAGTGCACCTCGTAGAGAAGGAATTCGGACATAGTGTTCATTTTGTTAGAACTGGAAGTAAGCCATCTTTTTGGGTGATGTCACACTCGCACGGTCCAGTTCTCATGTACAGTTAATAGTATTATCACATCATTTCATCCATATTTTCTTTACTTTCTTGCATGAAGGATATTCTGTCTAGAGTTTACTCCACCCAACTCAACAGTGGTCTGAAAATGTGCAGATGAGTTTAGTGAAATAAAAGCAAGGTAAAAGTGACAAATTAGAGCTCCAGACACTTTTGGTTGGACTTTTTGAAAATGTCTTTCTTCTAAAACCAGTATACTGAAAAAATATCTAAAGTCTAAAAGTATGCAAGTTCACAAAACAGTAAAATCAAGATTATAAAAGCTGAAAACGTGTATATAGCACATTTTCTGTCACAGGAAACTCCTACATATTTTTACGCTCTTTAAATGTCAAGCATTCCTAGACTACTCTTGTACTTTAGAAACTCACATTTTTGTAAAATGGTTCACTCGCCTGTGAATTCACCCATGTTCCTCAAAGTTAATATGACGCCGGGTGTTGCAAATGAATGCATTAATAAAATATGAGTTCTCTTAAGACAAATTAGCCATAATCGGGAAGGAAGCTCAACTCATAACTACAGGAGGTTCATGTCATTACACAGGCAGAATCCTGACTCATGGCGTGCTGGTGTAGTGACAGGATTTACTGCACATGTACTGATCATGAGAACAGTGATGGCTTCACCTGAATTTTAAGTAAAAGTAAAAGTTTTAAATTTAAATTGACTCAACTGTTATCAAAATGAAGGCCTAAAATTTCAGATGATATATAGGATGTTGATGCCTGAAGAATCGCAAATTTTAAGAAATTAACAAAAAGAACTGATTTCTGCCGATCATTTGCTGTGTTTCAGCATCTTCCTCTTTATCTCAGATTTAATGTATTTATCTTTTACACACGTCACCTGTTCTCCTAGTTCAGGGGTCCCCATACTTTTTATTGTGATGGCCACATAACTGTTTCGTTCTCCGATGTGGGGCTGGGGTAACAGACAAAATGTAAAAAATCACAGAGTGTGCCTAAACGTAAATATTTATGGTTTTCCAGAAAGCCACACATAGCCAAATTTTAAATAATTCATTTATGCAATCTTCAAAGTAAAAAATAATACTGGAACATTTTAAAAATTAAACCAGTAAATAGTCGATCCTCTCCCATCGTAGCTAGCAAAAAGAAAAGTAATGCGTCTCCGATTATGTTTAGAGGGCCGGGCCAAATGTGGAGGCGGGCCGTAATTTGGGGATCCCATCATAGCTTACTGAAAAATGAATAGTGAAACAAAATAATTTTCATATTCACATTAAAATCCTCTTTGAAACACCCAGCGTTTGTAGACAGAGAGCAATGGGGAAGGGAATGGGGGGCGGGGTTGCTCTTCCCTAACGGTTCAGCCCACAACTCAGACACAAATTTCTGTTGAACTCCTGCTGCTCTGCAGAAACTATGTCCAAGAAAACGACACAGGATTCTTAATTTTGGCTTAAAAAAAGCATATACTTCATTAAAAGACCACTGAGAACTCTTTGAAAAAAAGATCAAAGGACGATCGGAGTGGGTCCGAAAACAACAGGGATGGGAATTTTTCCAAAGTGCTTTGCAGCCTCAGAACTCGGGCTGGTCCCAGCTTCTGAATTGATCGGGAGTTCTTCTGCAGAGTCAAATGTGAAAACATCTAACAGTTAAAACTGACTTAAAACGCAGGTCGTGCATCAGGATGCTGACGCAAAGCAAACCAGCAAAACATCAAAATTAATGAAAAAGAATTAGAGTTCAGGGACCTAGCCGAAGTTCTGACTGGTCCATAATTCAAGCGCTTAGAATTGAGTTTAAACCACATCCAGCAGGTCGTAATTCTTTGAGAAAAATCTGTTTATGCAAATAGGAAGCTACATTTATTTCCACTTTTAGTGTGGAATCATAAATAGGTTTTATGTGTCAGCTACAAACTCGGTGACAGGATAGTACGGCTGGAAGAGCCACCTTTACTTTTCCTGTCTGGCTGACTTCCTTGTGATGTACTACCTCTGCTCCCCTGCTCTGCCTCATCTTTTTTCCCTGTTTTTGTCTTCTCTGCCCTTTTGAAGTCCTTGGCCTGAGCGGGTTTAATGATTTCCCTTAATTCAACCGGCACAGTTGCTTTGGTGCTGTTGCTGTTTCTTTTATTCTACAGTCAAATGTGTGGCAGCGCTGTGGACTCGCTGAGATTCCTGCAGAACCACGGAGACGCTTCAATTGAAAACAACACTTATTGAGAAAGAAAATCTATTTTTAACACAAGTAACATCTTCATAAATTAGTTGAGTGTGAGTCAGATGTTCCAGAAGAAGTTCTTCCAATAACTAATTGAAATTTTGGCTCTTTTTCACCAATAGGTAAGAAAAAAAAAAAGAAAAAAAAAAAAAAAGATGAAGTTTAAATTTACTGTAAGAAATCCTCAACTGTAAAATCTTAACCTTATTTTTTGCTAAAAGTAAAATTAGAAAAAGATTTTATTATGAACTTACAAATGTCCATGTATGAAAATATGAAGTGGATGGGATCTAGTGTTGCCATCTTGGAATGTACCAAAGTGAGACTTATAAATAAAACGTTTTCTTCCAAAATACTTGATTTAATC
This sequence comes from Oryzias melastigma, assembly GCF_002922805.2. Lineage (NCBI taxonomy): Eukaryota > Metazoa > Chordata > Actinopteri > Beloniformes > Adrianichthyidae > Oryzias > Oryzias melastigma. Next base: position 8,936,880 of record NC_050525.1, read on the forward strand.
CTGGAGGAAACATTTTATTTAGACATAAAGTCAAAGTCAAATGGATCAAAATCAAATTAATCTCCATTAAAAATAAATAAATAAATAAAAATGAAAATTGTGTTTCTGAATATTTCGTTAACCAAACCGTTGTGAATCAAGGGATTATAATTTTCAGTAAAATCTACAATCACTGGACCACAAGCTCTCGGCTCCACTCCGTTCAAATGCATTTACTTGGAGCCAAATAGATCCATGTACGCTTTTGTTTTCCTCGTCTGAGCTGAAATCCAGATCAAAACTGTCCAGCTGGATAGCCCCAATATTGGTCGCCATTTTTGTTGCATCCGAAATGTTAGGTTGGTGGTGTGAGGGGCTGTAAGCTAGCAGGAGAGACTCACTTTTTACTGACAGTCCCACCCACAACTTAGAGTTCATCTGAAGAACTACTGCCGCTCTGCAGAAGTTATGTCCTAAAAAACAATGCAGGTTTTTTGGTTTTCTCTAAAAACGGCAAATTCATAACCATAAGACCACTAGAAACATTTTTTAAGAAGATCAAAAGATAACTGGAGTGGATCTTTAAGTGGGTGCTGAAGCTTTATAATAAAAGTTCCTCCTTCAAATCATTATTTGTGTCAAAGCGGTTTTAGATCAGCAACAGGAAACAATTTAAACATATAATTTTGACAAATAAATCAATATTTAATCAAATCTAGTTAGATGGAGCACAGAATCAAATCATGAAGTTGTCAATAGAAATGAAATGGATGCAGTTTAACCAGGCTTAGTCAAACAGAAGGCAGTTCTCTTTGCTAATATCCTGATGCTTCCTTTAGGATGTACAGATAGATGGTCTCTAAACCTCAGTTCCATTAAATAATATGTATGTATTTTTAGTTAGTGGATTTCTTTGTTCATCGCTCCTGACTTGTCAGAGATTGTCAGACTTTTTCGTATAGAGTTTGCATCCCTTCTTTGCGTCTGTGCTGATTTCCAAATGAGTGCCCCTCTTTCATCATCGCCAGATGAGAAGTCAGCTGGAAAGTTGCCCGCAGGTGCAAACACGTCTGTCATCCTCCGTGTGTGTTAACCCTGTGATGATAGACTGGTGTCCGCTCAAAGGTTCACCCTCACGTCTCCTCACGGCTGCTTGTGGCTTTCAGCTTCCTGGAGCACAATCAGACAATGATCATTTATGTTTGTTTGTTTGGAAAAGAAATCTGTGAAGCCTTCTTACCAAACTTCTTGTTATTTGCCAGAATGTGATTAATTTATACGCTTCCACTTTGTGAGTATGCATAAGGCATGAGGAGCGCAGGACGGATTAATTCATCCAGGCAGCTACACATTCCTGTGGTTAACCAGATAACTTCATCCATGGAGACAGTTTAATATTTACAACCTCGTGAACCAACATGTGTAAACTACAGAGCAAGCTCTTGCTCCATGAATATCATTATTCCACCCATTTTATTATCATTCATTCTTTTGGTTTCTCCACTCTTGGCCAGTTTCAGTTTCCCTCCTCCTCGTACCAGGATTTTTTGGTCTGGGTGATCCAGATTCCTTCCAAAATCTCTCAGTTTGTCTTGTGATGTTGAATTTATTAGCTAAAAAAGTCTGTAGTTTGGAGGTAGAGGCACCTGCCAAGTTTTCTTCCTCATTAGTTGAAGGCAATACCCCAAAATGATTGCTTGAAGTTGTGTAGGAAGTTTGGTTTGCTGTCAAAAGTACAATGTGAAGGCGAATCTAACTGAATTAATGTGAAATGTAGAGCAATTACCATCAAATGAAACCGTACAGAAGGCCCTTCACACACCTGAATGTGGACACTGGTCATTGGACACCTGTAATACAAAGTAGGAGGAGCTTTACACCTGAACTAGACTCTAAATGAGTTTCTCTTAGAACTCACGGATGGAGAAATTTTCAACAATGTTTTATCCTGAAGTCACAACTTTCCTTACGAATGGATGATTATAGGGGGGAAAATGGGCAAACCTGTACAGGGCATTCAGGTGGTCAGCATGAAATATCAGGATCGTAGATTGCTTAGTGAACACGTAGAACCAAAAAATTCTTCTATGGTCATGCTAGCAAACACTTGCACAACACGTGAGTCAAGCTTCCGTGCACATTAAGTAAGGGGCCAGTATGTGCACCTTATTAACAACCACAGTGTGGTGTTAGAACACTGTACGAGCCAAACGGGAACTCCAAGGCCAAATCTGAATTCTTGAACACCCTATGGGGAAGGGATACAGAGTTCGAAGTCCCTACCCCTTTCTCTCTTTGAATGCTCCTACAATTGGAGGGTAGGAGGAAGCCGTCGGAGTAGGAGAAGAATTAATGTTCGGCCCCTTAAGATTCTGCTCCTTTCTATGAACCTCCACTGACCCGGGCAACCCAAAAACTTAAAGCACATGTGACCAAAAACAAGTTCAATAGCTTTTATTTAGATTTTTTAAATCTTACAAAATAATTTAATATTTTTTTCATAAGTCAAAAGTCCTTTTTTATAGCAGAATCTTAGTATTTTGGTAAAGTTGAAGGTGAGAAGTGGGTTAGGATGTGGGAGAGGCTTGAGTTGGACGACTGATTACATGACCCACAGGGTTTTGGGGGTTTTAATGGCAGTTTAGAATGTAACTGTGTCTCAATCAGAGATCTGTTTCTGCTTGGTTTCACTGCGAGACTTTTTTTTTGTATTTTCTTGGCACAATATATATATTTTTTTCAGTATGTGAAGGCAAATCAAACTAAATAATTGTGGATTCAAATCCACCGTCAGGTTTGAAAATGTTTCTCAATCCAAACAAAATATGTTTTTGTTTTTAGTAAAAAACGACCACATCAGGTCAATCTTTGGGGGGGGGGGGATCTCTCATCTGTACTTCTGTTTAACCTTACAGAATAAAATGGAGGTAGCAGAAATAAAAAATAAAAAAATAAATTAAAAAAACACGCCTGAACAACCAGGATTCGTGGAAAATCGTCCGTCAGTGAAAATCCACCAAAATTTGGAGTTAATCTTTTTGATGCATCTTTGGACGCCGTTGCTGCTTCACAAAAGAACCGTCTTTTTTTGTGAGAATTGTTTTTGTGACTGTTCTGCTCTTCTTGTTGTGATCAGTGTAATTGGACGGCTGCACTGAATGCAGAAACAGCTTGGTGCAGAGCTCCATGTTGCGGTTGTTAATTTCTGGAGAAAGGGGCTTCATGAGAGCAGTGGCCATTGAAAACAAAAGCAAACACAGATTTGACTGGATAAATCATCATGCTTCTCTTGCAGCGCTGTGGAGAACATGCTGCACTGTTGCTATGGAGCCCTCTGTTGCTAAGCAATGGGTTGATTATCAGACTTTTTCATACAAGAGGCGGTGTTTTCTTTGCCGTCCAACAAATTTGTTTTCATACAGCTTTACAACAAAATAACACTTTATTTTAGCTTAAATTAAATTATTTTAATTTGAAATGACCCTGATTTGAAATTGAAACATAACATCGAGACCAAATATCCAGGCAGATGTTTGCTCACTGGTAAAAGAGAAAATTGATTATTTTTTTCGGGCCACAAAAAGAAGCAGTACATTTCAAAATATATATATATTTAAATTTTCAAATACATTTATATAAATAAACACACCAGACATATATGACTACATA
>NC_050525.1:8940620-8960988 GCF_002922805.2 Oryzias melastigma
TATAAAGATAAAAATTAAACAAACTAGCATATTAATTAATTCTAGTTTCTACCACACAGATTTGTTCAAAAGAGTCAGAAAGATTCCAGCTTTATCTTATTTTTCGGACTATAAGTTGCTCTGGAGGATATGTTGCAGTTGCCAAAAAAAAAGCATAATAAAGGATAAAAATTCATGTACAAGTCACACATTTGTGAGAATTTTATTTAAAAACTATGGGAACATGTAAGTCGCACCTCTGGCCAAACTATCCCAAAAATTGACTTATACTTTGAAAATTGGGACGTTTTTAAAAAAATCTATATATTGGTATATTTGCGATGCTAGATTGACAGCAGTCTGACCCAACAACCCCTTTGTTTTTCCCCTCATCTACCCTAAAATGTGTAAGTTTTGCCCTGCTGGTCAGTCAAGGAATTATTTCTCACACCAAGTCTACGCTAGAATTTCCTATAATGTCTAAATGTTGCTTTTGCTGATTTTAATTTTTATTTTTTTTATTGCAGATCCATTGTTAAGGGCTTTAGTTTCAACTTTGCTTTTACATTTTTTTATTTTTAAAGCCAATGTTTATGTTGATAGTTTTTCATATCCGCAAAGATGTTCAACCCCTGTATTCATTTCTCTGTGATACTTATTTTTTTTTTTTTTTTGTAATGTGTCACTGCAACCTCTTTTGTTTTGGTGCCTTCTCATACTTTTCATTCTGCTTCATTCATGCGCTCCTGTCAGGTCCGTTCTCCCTCCCAATAATCCTTGACTGTTTCAGAGATGATTGGTACCTCGGTTCAGCTTTCATGAGGAAAAAAAAAAAAACTAGGTTACCAGGTAGAATTTCTTTTTCTTTTTTTTTTTTTACTCTGAGACTTTAGCGCTGCCGTCAGTTCAAATCAAGATCAGCTGCTTTGGTTCTTCCAACCGCTTCCCAGCAGCAAACTCGCACCGTCTTGAAATGAGCTGCCATTATCATAGAAAACATTAAATAGGGCAGCCTCGCTGGCCGCTGCATCAGTTGAGCTTGTTTGGCCTGCAGTAAGATAAGGCTGTCAGACTGGAAGCGAAACGCGGCGACACATTGTTGCAGTTAAAGGACAGTAATACATAGATAATAAGCAAATGAGGGGCAGCAGGGCTATAAAAAGACAAAGTGACAGCAAAGAAGAGGGATGCATGACCAACAATGATACTAACAATCCCTCCTGGTTTCAAGACGGCAAATAGGCTTATATATTTCAGATATGTGTGTAATAAACAGGCTTGATGAGTTTCAACAGTCCTGAGGAGCACTTCCATGGTGATAAGCATGCTGTTCTCAATAAACTCAAGGAAGCCTGACATAATCACTGCTTCAGCCCAAAATTATCCATCACTAAACCTGTTTATGATCCACTGGATAGGCTTTCTAATCCCAGCTCGCTGCAGTTTAGACGACTGCAGGCCTCACAGTGACATGATGCTTATGGTCTTAGACTCGGCACACATGGAAGAATAAACTCAAAACAAGAACAATCTGAGAAAAACATTAGCATTCACTGCATTCCCTTTTTTTATTAAGCGGCTTTCTTTGATTCAGCACTGACTCACCGTCACCTCTACAGGTACACACTGGGTACTACACAAAGCTGGTCACCATGATAACACCATTGGGAATGGCAGCTGACATCACAGATTCAGTGTCTTTTTCTTCACATTTTGATAAATACGTCTTTCTGGTTATTAACACCCAAAATCTTCTTCCTTTACTCTACAATAGAATTTGTCGTAAACAATAGTTAAAGTGATTTCAATATATATATTTTTCTTTTATCATGGAGGACTTATATTTAAAGAATGAGGCTCAAATTTGCGTTTCTGAATATTTCTTTATATAAAAAAATGCTGTTTGAAAAATAAATGATGTGTGACGTAGAAAATATGCTGTGCAACAAGCTCCCTGCTCCGAGCTCTCAGCAACGGGAAGGGGGGATGGGGTTGCTCCACACCAACATTCCCGCCCACAACTGAGAGGTGAATTTCTGAAGAACTACAACTGCTCTGCAGAAACTATGTTTGAAAAAGCGACACATGTTTTTAGATTTTGGCTAAAATTGGGGATGCTTTGAAAATAGATAAAAATTAATTAAATTTGACTTAATAATTCCTAGAAATACAACTTTTTAAATGTTTATTCAGCTTCCTTGGTAGGATCAAAGTTTAGTCATTAGTCCACATTCAGAAAGAACAGTTAAGGTTCTGTTCTGGCCATTGGACAGGGGGTCAGTTCTTTACTGTTACTGGATTCCTCAAGTGATCCTAGAAAATTTGCACTACCCGTCCATGTTTAGTGTTTTATGGTCATGAAGAAGACATTGGATTGTGTATCTCAGGAGTGGGTAGTTCTTTGTGAGTATGGGAAGCCGTTCCCATTGTTGGGGCCACTTTAACCAAAGTCCGGTGGAAAGTCAGACTTGTTTTTAGTCAGAGTTGAACCCAACAATAGTTCATTGCTTTCGGTTCATTACTTTAATCAGCAGAATTGATACATATCTGAAGAGTTGAGCTTTGGGAACCTTAAAATCCTGTCTCTGCTGTTTGCAGATGACAATGTCTTTAACATTCCTCCCATAGAAGAGCCTTTAGCAGCTGAGGTTGAAGCAATGATGATAAAAACCATCACCTTTGACTCTTAGGCCACAATTCTCTACTGGAAAAGGGTGGAATCCCCCTTTTAGATTAGGAAAGGTTCATTTTCCTAGACTGAGGTCAACTATCTGCAGGCTCTTTTCACTATTGAGCTATTGATGATTCTTCCAACCACTTGGATAGATTCTGCACAAGTGTAGACGTTCTACTTATGATGATGAAGGTTCTCATTGACCCAGTCTACCCGTGAGTTATGATGAAGAGAAAGCTAAGTCAGAGAACAAAACTCTAGTTTACATGTCAATCTGTTTTTGACCACACTCGTGACCTGTAAGGACACATAGCAGAGGGGTTCTAGAAACATCCAACCTGGATGAGGCCCCAAGAAGATGTAGGACCTGCACATTTTCCCTACCAACTCAGCATACAAGCACGCATGGTTCGGGGTCCCTCCGCGCCACTTCTTGATATTTTGGGTCTCCCCAACTTGTTGTTTTTTGACATACTGGCTGTTCCCATTAAATCATGGGTCCCCAACCATCAGGACGCAGTACCAGACATGTTACCAGACACTGAACCAGTCCACGTCCCAAAGGTGAGGGACCCCTAATTAGCATCTGTGGTACAGGTACCGGTTCGCAATTGGGCAGGACCCCTGATTTAATAAAATGAGCCACCACATCAAAAAACGACAAGTTTGGGACATTCAAAACGTCAAAAAGTGGTGCGTAGGAGGCCTGAAATATACGTCCATAAATGACAAGTAGGGAGTGAGAATGCGTTGGTAGGACCCATTGGAGAAGTCGTATCTTGGGCCTTGGCATCCTCCTGGAGGAGATGAAAATGGTTGGAAAGTGGGAGCTCTGGGATTTATTACTACTTTACCCCAATCCTAGAAAAGTAGTAAATGATACATTAATAGATGATTTGACAAAATAGTCCAACTTTTTTATATACATATATTAGTGTGAGTGATGCTCCAAACATATGAAAGCCAGGTCTATCGTGATTGGTTTAACCTGTTTTAAACAAGGTTAAATTATTACAATTTCCTGATTTCAGAGGCTCTAACTCTCCACAAGAAGAAATGTGTCAAAATAAGGTCATTTGAAGGGGGGGGCATGGTGAGGAGGGGGCAGACGGTTCTAAAGTCATCCTAAAAGACAAAGCAAACTCAGATCTTTAAAACATTTTTATTGTATATATCAAAAATTAGAAACAAATATTAAACACATAGCACCCTAAATACCACAGAGTATTCTAAATTATTTGTTGCAGGAACAGGGATATTTGTTTAAAGCCAAGGTGTTTTTGGCTGTAAGGGAAGCTTGATAAACCTGCTGAATCTGGTCATCCAGACCTTTTTTTGTAAAAAAAGAGAATAAAAAACACACGACCATGAATCTACATCTTCATCATTCTTTCTTTTCCTTTTCTGTAATATAAACTGAAAATACAAAAGTAACAGCTGTTACCTTTAATTAAACCCAGTCGATGCTCAAAGTAGCCATGAGTGTCCATGCTGCTTCAACAGGAAACTGTGACACCTCCGTGTTTGGAGGCATCAGAACCACACACCGAACCTCCTTTCATTTGGTTCAATTGGAATGCCCGTGAGGGATGTTTCTGTGCCCAGTTTGGCCGGGCGTTGAAAAAGGCAGAAATAGAAGGCAATTGAAGACGAGCTCAGTGTTGTTTCCTTTTTCTGCTGCATTTGGTCGTACCTCATCTTTATCCAGCTCTTCATCTGACATCTGCGGGAAGCTGCTCCTGCTGTGACGCTGGCTAACATTCCTCGGAAAACCGGGGCAGGATAACACAGTTCCTGTCTGATTCTAAAATGTCGAACGGAAAAAACATTTCCACAGTCTTGGTTATTGCTCACATATGACATACACTGCTGCGGTGGTTAAAATATTTTTTTCTTTTGTACCAAGACTAAAAACTGACACTAAATTGTGTTTTTCACTATGATGTGATGCAGCTATTTTATGACAAAAGTAAGAAAAGAAAGTCATTTAAAGAATATATCTTTTAGTTTAATTTTGAATACGTTTGATCATGTGTAGATACATACTTGAAGATTTCTGGAGAAATTTAAAATTCTTTTTGTAATTAAGAAAGAAAATATGACAATGAAACGTCTCATTTCGGTCATTCATGTGATATTACTGATATTACTCCACCAAACCGAGAGACTTTGAGGATTCTCAGTGCAGAAAGTCATGTAATTCACCAAAAATATTCATTTAAACATTACATTTGCTTCTTTAAGTTAGACAGATTTCCTTCCGCCCATCTCAAGAATGTTGAAAAAAAAAGGGCAAATTGGGCGGGATGAAGTATAGGGAAAACTTTTGTGAAGTCCTCCTATGTGTCTACCCACCTGACAATCAAAGCAACACATTCCATATAGTACATAAATATGAGCTCTAATTATTTCCAAGTATATAAAATATTCTTCTATGTTTTTCGGTTGCTTAAATAAATGGAGTCCAGGATCATATGGAATGTTATAGTTTAGTGGCTTACAGTGTGAAGGTGTTAAAAAAGTCACTGTTGTTTTTAATATAAAGTAATACAATTTTAATAAATGTCTTAAGTTTATTATTGGCTTTTACAAACAAGTTTGTGGTTTTTTTTGTTTTTTTTGCTTGTCAACAGATTAACTTTTTAACATGTTAAAACATTTTAATGTGGGAGTAAAAGGGAAATTGCTCATGTTTCTAACCTGTCCCCACAATGGTTTTGAGCTTGAACCTAATTTGTTGTTGTTTACCTTTTGCCATATCCCTTCAAAGGTCGTCTTCACTAGCCTTCACTGATTTACACATATTTGGTTTGGCAGGATACCCTTCCTGACACAATCCTGTATTTTATCCGGGCTCGGGACCGGTACCGGGAGACCCAGACTTGGACCTCCTTGAGGCAGAAGCGAGAAACTTTGCGACTTAATTTCATAACTTAAGTCTTTAGTGAGCCTTTTTTTTCTTAAAAGGGGTGTTGGAATCCCAAAGGAACTTTTTGGCCAAATTCTTATACCTGAATTGAGGTGAAAATTATTTTTTAAATGAATTAGGTCCATTCACCCAGTGAAGTTTAGAATAGAATAGAATAAAATAAACTTTATTGAAACCACAAATGGTAAAATTACGTTGTTACCATAGATCTATTAAAAATAGCAGACATATAGATAAATAAATACACTTAAAAAATTAATTACAGCAATAATTATTGTCCAGTGTCTATGCGGTCTTGTAGAGTCTAATAACTGATAGGGGGAAAGATCTGGGGAAAATAATTAAATAAATAAAAGTAAAAAGTCTATTTACAAGAAAAACATTTTTTTGTAAGTTTAATTATTTACTATTGAAGTGCATAGAAACTAATGTTACCCTGGAGGTTACTTGATGAAACACACCTAATCCAGTTATTTTTGGTTTTAAACCAGTTTCAATCTGGAAGTCAATGTTTTTAGGGGTAAATATTAATTTTTCTGTAGAGATAGTTCTTCACAGTTCTGCATCGTTTTTGCAGGTTTTCTCTCAACCCTAAAGTAGTGATAGCAGATATCCCTAAAATGACTTGTCTTGTCTTTTTTTTAATTACAATCATCTTAATTACTAACCGGGATTAAGAATAGATGTGTCTGGACCTCTATTGCTTTTCGTTTTGGTCCTGTCCCTTCTCAGTCTTCCTGAATTTAAGGTCTAGCTATAATAATTGGGGTTTTCAAGAACAAAATCAGTGCAGCTTCACAAAACTTGAATGTTGCCATGGAAACATAACAGTGCCAGAATTAAAACAGTAAGAATCCCCACCATAATAGATTTTAGCAAGACATATTGTTAAAACATTAGTTTCTCATCAAGATTAAGCAGACAGACACATTGATCAATGATGCTATCAAGAATTTCAATCATTTCCATGAATATTTAAGAATCTGAAAAATATACTTTTGTTTTCTAGAGTAGAGAATAATTTATCAGGCAAACACTGATTAACTGGTTACACTTGCATTTGACTGTCCTTTCATGCAGCAGCTATATTTTCAAACATTCTATGATTTTATTGTAGAGTTGTTTATGCATATGCTTCTGCATCCTTTCAGGCTGCAGCACCTACAGCGCTGCTGGACTAATGCAAAGCAGGAAGTAAAAGAAATGTAGCTACTGGTGCGAGCAGTGCTTTAGAAACGCACAACTCATCAATGGAGACGCCTAACAACTCATCTGGAACGGTTTTAGTGCCACAGTGGTTGCAGTTCGTAGCTGTGTTCGGGCCTGGCAGTTTGCCCCGCAGGAGGCTGTCTGAAGCCGCCCCGGCATGCAAACAAGTGCGTGTTAAGTCATATTCAGCGACGGGCTCGGCTTCCCGATCACTCAGGGTCATTGAGCCCTCCTTTCTTAATTGCTTGGGACTTCAAGATCAAAGGTTTTTATTTTTTATATCCACATTTTTATTTGTTCTGAAGAGCAGCTGAGATGGACTGGTGGTAAAAAGTGAAAGATAGAAATAAATTGTTGATTTCGGCATTTCTTTTGAATTTTTTTATGCTTTGTGTAATTAATTTCATGCATGGATCTGAAAAGAAAGCTTTCGAATTTAATAATTTCAATCCAAGTCTCCAAAGTTAGTTGTTAGGCCGTTATTACCACCCAGTCACGTATTTACTGTAGGAGAAAATCAATTTGCGATATAATGAAATATTTCATTGTGCGATACTTGTATCGATTTAAAATGCTGGCAAGATGATATTTAATTACATTTTTAAGAGCGTCCTTTAGAGTCTTACTTTTGTTTTCCACCTAAACCCTTTTCCACTAGTTGGCAGCACCCTGAGCCTCTTTGAGCAGCTCTACACCACACAAGATCTCACAATATGTATTGTATCATAAGTCGTATATCCTATCCCCAGACACTAGCCAATACACACCCCTTGTTTTCAATCCTGGGGCCTGATGGTTCTGGGTCAAAAAGGGTCAAATTTAGTCATTTTTTTTATTCTGTCTAAAATCCCTCTAAGTCTGAACCATATTTGTGAGCCCTAAAATCATCGTTTCCCTTAGGAACCCCTTTGATTTATTTCACTAACTTGGCATTTCAAATAAACTAATGAAGTTGTTTTCTAGAAAATAAGTTGTCAATTTGTTTGACTTTAGCTTTTAGAAGCTTCAGAGCTACAGCATCCAGTTTGACTTGAACATATTCTGATTTAAAAAAAACAAAACATTTTTTATCACACAGAAGTTCCCCCCAGCATGATTTGCTGATGCTAGCTTTTACTTAAATATACTAACATAATTTAATATCCGATGATGATTTGTAAAATGACTTTTGTAAGCAGATTTCCTTTCAAAAGTGCACAAATTTCTGATCAAAAGTTGTTTATTTGTTCCCTGTGCCTCAGAATTGGATATTACCTTGGTGCCCCAGAGAAAAATGGGAACAAAATACGCCCAACAATGCAAACGCAACCCATTACAGCTCTTCATTTAAGCCGAAGTTCAAAGCTTTGAGTTTTTGCAAGTGTAATGACAAATGTGGCACTCTATAGTGCAGTTAAGCTGTTCTTGTGTTGTTGATGACTGGAATGAAAGTGCAATTTCTACTCTAAAACCAAGGAGCATTGTCAGAATATGCAGACTCAACAACAAATCACTTGTGCAATTTCAGTTTTTCTGCGTCAGCGCTGCGTTTCTTTGTGGTCTGATCAAGCAAATTAAAGGTATGGGTGGAAATGCAGACTGGGATGGAGGGGAGGGGTCCCTCACAAGCACAGCTCAGCAGCGGACAGAATGCATTTTTAGTAAAAAACAAAAAAAATCCAAAGTTTCATATATTGTGGTCATTATTGACTATATCGTTGCAACTAGCTGAGATGTGCATTTTGCATAGCCGAATTAAAATATTTATTTTTGTAACTTTCTGGTGTATGATGGCAGCATTGAATGAAAGCTGTTTACATTTCTTTGTCAGATTATCAATAATTTGTTGATTTGTTATATCAAACATATGGCCTGCAACTTTTTGGGCTTAAATGATATTTCACATGCATTTTTTTTATGTGAAAACATAAGAGACTATGTGTAGGTAAGAACTCCAAACTGAAGTATTGGAACTGGAAGGAAAGGAGGTCCTCTAAACTTTTTGAAAAGTAGCTGATTTACTCCTCGTATTCAGTGTATTGAACTCCAGAACAAATTCTGACCCTACATAAAAATAACCCTTCAAAAAATATATTACATGTCCTACACACCTAAACTAATCACAATCATGCCAGATATCTAAACAATAACCTAACTTCAAGTCACTGCAAGTGAGTCTATGATGCTCCTCAGAAATGTTATTTGGAAAACGCTCCATCTTTCTGTGGAGAACAGTAAACACTATCGAGGTTTGGATCTGAACAGAACCAGACCTCTGCAATAAGTTTCTGTTGTCAACCAGAGTGAAGTTATCTGTGTTGAACTTCAGATTACTGTAGAAGAATAACTGATCACATCAGCTGTTGGGACACAGTGGTGAGGGGTTCATGATTTGGGCTCATTTTGCAGCGTTGGCACATTTTAGCCTCAACCATGAACTTAAAGGTTTTTGAGAGTGTTTTAGGGACTAGAGACTGATTTCTGACACTGAAGCAAAGCTGCCTCTGAACATGGCAGATGATATTTTTCAAAACAATCAGGTAAAAGACTGAAAACGCAGGAAAAAAAATCCTTTTTAATTAAGGAAGAAATGACTAATTACTGCTTCTAAATGAATATCCACAAGCAACTCGGTTGTGCGTGTATTTAGTACAGCCAATGTGTTGTGTTTTTTCTTTGTATAAATATTATTTATTTATTGAACATAATTGTATTTGCCACTCAAAAACCTAAAATAGGCCTTTATGTAAAAAGAAAAAAAAAACGCTTGTATACTTCTTGGATAGAACGTCAGCTTCTCTCTGCATTGAAGTGAGATTGATCCTCTTTTTCTGTGTTTCTGCAGGTCCTCCGGTCATTGTAGGAATGAGCATCAACATAGCCAGCATCGACTCCATCTCAGAAGTAAACATGGTGAGTTAAACTCTCCTTTTTTCAACCTGGCTTTTTTTTGTGTGTTTGTTGGACCAAAGTTCGGCTGCGTTGTGCAGCCTCTGCAGCGGTGACTCATGGAGCAGACAAAGCTGCCTACGAGGGGTCCTCGACCTGGACGCCCCCCTTTAGTCTCGGGACACGAGGGAGCCAGGATGTAAGCAGGAAGACTAAAGAGAGGCAGCAATGATACCATCATAAGGAGCTTTGGTGAATGAAATGTTCACGCCCACTTTGATTCCTCTTTTTTTATTGTGCTTAAGATAGAATAAATAAAGCGAGAGCAGAAAGACAGATAGAAAAAATGCAATATGGCTGAAATCTGAGCAGTGACGTCACTCTGTCTGCTGGCTCTTTCTTTCACTCAGTGTGATAGACTCAGTGCCAGTTCAGTCCTCCCACGTGCAACAGTCTTTCATTCTTTCTCTCTGAATGTGCTCAGTAGTTATTTTGCTACCCAATAAACACCTAATGTTGCTTAACTTTTTTTATGTGACACTGTTAGTGACATAGCTCCGGCTGCAGGAGCAATGACCCATTAAGGCTCTCAGCTTGAGTGCATTTTTCTCTGGGTCCTTCATCACATATAGAAATATTTGCACAGCTGCATGTCTGGGGTTTGTGGCTCCGTCCAGATTCTGGGTTTTATTGTTGATTAAAAAGCTGAGTTGGTGCAATCATAAACAGTAAAAAGTGTTTCGGAGCTATAAAAACTTGTTTTATTGCACATATTGCTATTTCTTATTTTGCAGTTTTTGTTTTAAGGTTTTTCTAAGTTGCTAAATAAAGATTTTTCTTTTTATTGACTTTAACAGCAAACATTAAACTGTTAAACAAATTTTTATGTCAATTTAATCAGTGGTTTTAATGAAAAAAATAAATGAATAAAATTGTTAGGTTCCAAATCAATACAAATGTATTGAAACCATCAATCAGTATTTCTCTAAGATAAATCTTTTGTTTTTTCTTGATGCAAAAATGTATTTGAAGTACATTTTTGTATGCAAGAATGATTAATTTAGAAAACGTTTTAGTTGTTTTAATATATTAAAATGTGTTATGATTTTTTATTTCTTTTAATAACAATACACAACATTAATAAAATACAACACGAAATTATAATAGTTAATAAATGAAAAGAAGCAGAAATAATAAAATCTATATTATCTATCCCTATGGCCAAATCAACAAAAGTAAATAATACAAAGAAAATGCAAATTAATTTTTCATAAATATTAAGCCCAGCCTCTTTCAAAATCATATTTTTCCAATAAATTAAATCATTAATAACTCAACTCAACTTTCATCTATAGAGCACTAATTCTATTTGTAACATTTAGATAGTATTGATGAATGATACAAATCATTTACTAAAAAGTATTATTTGTTTTCAGTTGTTGATTGAATTTGTATTTTCCCTCCTCCTTTCAGGACTACACCATCACAATGTATTTTCAGCAGAGCTGGAGAGATAAGCGTTTGGCCTACGGAGAGCTGAACCTGAACCTGACTCTGGACAACCGTGTAGCAGACCAGCTGTGGCTCCCAGACACCTACTTTCTTAATGACAAAAAGTCCTTTCTTCACGGCGTGACAGTCAAAAACCGTATGATCCGACTGCACCCTGACGGCACCGTCTTGTACGGGCTGAGGTAAGGGCAGCAGGAAGGCTTTGGTTCTGTGTTCATATGAACCCGTACGGGTGCTGCGGGGTTTTCGGTTGTGCGAGCCCATTGAGGGCTGCATGTTAAGGGGGGAACAGGTGTGTCTTGCACACACAGGTCTTGTTTATGTTGAAAACAAACCCCCCTCATGTGTTGTATAAGTGTTCGCTATGACCTGTCAGGCGCAGCATGCCCATAGAAAAATATGCACGAACATTTTGACTCAATGAGTTGTCTCCAATCTTCACATTGGTTTGTTAATTTTTTTTTAAGAGCAGCTGTGACAAATGCCTTAAACAAAAACTTGCAGAGAATGTATCCAGAAGACAGACTCCATTCGGATTGGTAGAGATTTCAGGAAATTTATCCTTGCACTTTGAAGCGTAAGCTGACCACCAGTTTCAGCAGCGCTAAAATGTATTGGAACAGTAAAAATCTATCTATGGAGTGGACTTAGACACATAGCTGCAGGAAACCTACACAAGAAACCTCTACATTCATTTTGTTTGTGGAAGTTATTTGCCAAAAGGAACCCTGAAGTGCACACATTAAAACAACAACAGTCTTTGTTTTATCAGAGTTCCGTGAACAAAACTTTTTTGGATGCATTCAGACGGGAAAAGCCAGTGGGTCAGTTAAATTGGTCTGGATCAAGTCCTGAACCTTGCGTTTGGTCTGTTTATTCCGACTGCCGTCAAGCAGACTTCTGTGTTTCAAACCAAAGCTTGTAAACAGAACCAGCTGACAATTATTTCTTCAGTCATTGGCCAGGAATCATGGGAGCAGAGCAAAGCAAGAGAGAAAAAAATAATGGAATGTAAGTTCTGCAATCATTGTCGGGATAGATCACTTATTGCTGATCAATTTTGAACGTCTGTATCAAGGTCAGGTTCAACACTTTTTACTGTAACTTTGGTACGGTGGAGACATGCTACAAGACTGTTAACCCCCGCTTACACCGCCAGCGTCACGGCTCAGTTGCGTGCGCCGTAGTCTTTTCGTAACATTAAAAGTGCGAGAGGAACTTCCACTGCAGGCGTTCACGTCGTAGACATTACCTAATTTTCGGGTTTCTCAAAGTGTGTTGCAGCACAGCGTTGTCAGTCATAACCATGGACGACGAGAAGCTGATCATAGAGATCCAACACTACTCTGTCTGGGCTGAGCTTTCACAGGCTGTGGCTGGAGCAGCAGCCAGTGTAAGCCATCGGCTGTAGCTAGTCCACTCCCACGACGCAACGAACCCTTTACGCTAGCGGTGTAAGCCCGGGGTTACTGAGGAGACCACAACTAAGAAGGTGCTCTGATAAGTGTTTATGACATATAGATTGTTGGGAAAACAGTGAGAGAAGCAATGCGTTTCACGTTAAAAGTTTTTAATGAGCCTGCTACTCTCTTTACACCCCATAATGCTCGGCTACGGTGGCTGTTTTGGTCCAGTTGTTCCGCTCCGAGCGCAGAGCCTTTTCAGACTGAGGAAACTCAGAGTGAACCAGAGCTCAGTCCATTTGGAGACCAACTCAAAAGGGGTCAGAGAGTGGTTCCTGTTCCCAGACCAGGGTTCACTTGGGTATATTCAGACTAAAAAGGTGTTCTGGATTATTGGGGGAAATAAACTCTAGTTCACTTTAAGAACCAAATGTCTCCAGTCTGAATACACCCTAAGAGCTTTAAGTCTTGTAAACTAAGGGGCACCTCTTTGGTGTTAAAAATGTAGCTGGATATCATCAGCATAAAAATGGAAATATATGCCTTTTGCCTAAGTAAGTTGCCTCACAAAGCTCATCATTTAAATGATTAGTTTTCCAATTAAATCCCTTGAGCAGAGCCAGTTAGGTTGGTTTTTCAGACTAATCCTGCATTTTGTGGTGCAAGTACCAAATTTGCCATGAATGTACCATTGGATCCCCTTTTTCAGAAAAGCATATTCGCCACTAGAAAAATCTAAAATGGGAGCCATTTTTAAAGATGGCAGGAATGGACTCAATTGTTACAGACATATATGATTTATATTTGTCCCAGTCTCAACAAAATGGGCTGGTAATGCCGTATTTTAACTTAACAGTAAGTGGTAATGTATATTGCATGTATGGATTTTCTTGTGGAAAATGTGCTTTTCTAAAATAGGGGATTCCTAAGGTTCACCATGAAAATATGGCACTTGTACCGCAAAATGCACCATTATTTTAAAAACTGACTCCACTATTAGTTCCTGTTATACCATGGATATTTTTCTGTCTCTGCAATAAAATGTGATCATTTACGGCATTGAATGCAGCAATAATATCTAAAATGATACTTGCTTCCAGAAGTTCAGGAGAGTACTTAGAATGGGCAGCCACTAAAGAACTTGGCAAAATCCAGATGCGAAAAACACAGAAAATTGATCCAAAGGCAGATGAAGCTTCATGAAGCACTGATGCTTCAAAACATTTTAACCCCAAATTTCTGCCATTTATGGAACTCTTTTTTTTCTCTGCTTTACTTCTATTCTTTTTCTTATTGGAATATCCATTGGTATTCACACTGTATGTGAACTGCGCCAGGGTTCACTTTCAAGTGTTTTTTAAATTAATTTTTGTTGTTTTCCAAACAAGTTTTGGTTGTTTTATCCATAAAGCAGTTGTGTCACACCTGTATAAACAAACTGGATTGCCGGGGGGAAATACTCTCTGATCTGGATCAAACACTGACGGGATGAAGGAGCCCTGAAAGATACACAAAAGACAACATGAAAACTGGGAATTCACTTAAAGCCCAATTTTTAAATATAAAAAAAAAATTTATATGGCTTCAAGAAAAAATGTGAATCTAGCAACACCATAGGTGGGGTCAGATCAGTTCTATTTTTATCTATAATAATAAAAAATTTAAAAATCAAGCGTACCCCAAAGTTTTATTTTTGAACTTCTTGAAATGTGACAAAAAACAAACTGGTCAATATTTCAGAACGAGTGAAAGTTTGAATAAACCAGAACGTCAGTGACCCTGAAAAGCAACAAAAATATATTAAAAAAGGTTTAAAATATTCAAAAGCAGACAAATCTGACAATCCAGTCTACATTAGTGTGCACAGAGGGACCACCTGAAATCCCCAGAGCATTGTTAGGAGTAAGAACGAGTGTTCAAGCTCAGAATTGATTGTTGATGCTATCAGTCATGTCTTGATAAAAAGTAGGCTGATAAAAGCATATGAAATGAACACTTTCTGAAAAATAATAAAAAAAATATTTGATCAATTTGTGACTTTCATTAAAAGAGAAGTGTTTAATAATGACAAAATGTTGCCTAAAAATGACCAATTAGTTTAAGAAAATATATTTTTTTGACAGTCTATTGGTGCAGCAAACTTGTTTCACTAATTGGTTATCTGTCCTACTACAAGAAATAATAAAAATGATAGTGTTCATCTGTAAGAACAAGTCCGACCTGATAGTAAGTAAGCTCCTGTTTCCTCTAACAGGACATTCAGTGTAAATCTGCGTTTGCGCCGTCTTCAAAATGCAAAACTTTGAGCTGCTGCCAGTTAAAGCAGGTAGAGACTCCAGAGGATTTCGTGCCAAAGTGGTCCGGAGTTACTCTGCACCATCTGATCTGAATAAACATTTCCAGCTGCTCCACTCAGCACACATCAGCTCATGCAGAGTCCTATGGACCCACAGAAGTGCAAGCAAAGTAAATCAGCATTACATGTGTATTTGCACTTGAGCTGGCTAGGTGCGTGCATGAAGAAGCAGAGACCCACAACTGTTATGTGACGTACACACCGACTATTTGACCTGCACTCAGCACGTTCTTCAAGGCATACTTTTAACTTTTGGTGTTCCTAGTAGTGATGGAAGTATCAATACAAGAAGTTCAAAAATAAAAAAATTTTGAGTATGTTTGAAAGTGAATGCTTAAGCATCGTTTCTGAGGACGGTGTGAATGTGAACGTAGCATTTCAGAGAAGCAAGTTCTATTTTTTAGATTCAGCTTTTGTCTATTTGTGTTCAGAGAAAATCCCCAAAACAAACAAGTGTAAGTTATGTTGCAATGAGTAAATGATGGTGTTACATAAACAGAGCTGCTTTAGCGATCATTATCCACTGCAGTGATGGTGTATGGCAGATGGTAAAAAGCCCGTGGATCTGTCCTGCAGACCAGTTTTTCGGCAGCGTACTGTAATTAGAAGAAGCACATAATCTACATCCAGTGGTGATTCCAGGACCTTTACAAGCCTCCTGCAAGCATGTAATTAAACTGCTTTGTTGAAATGTTTGACTTTGCCAGAGGCTTGTGTGGACATTTTTATTTTTTCCTTTCCAGAACAAAAGGAAACTTCCAACAAAGGCTGTAGATACTCTGAGTTCACTTCATCTCAATGTTGTGCATTAAATGCATGTTGGAAGTGGCCGTTTGAGGCCTGTGCTTTTACCGAATGCAAGCTGTGCACATTCAAACTGCACACAATGCTGCAATTTGGGCTGCGCTCGATTCACTTGAAATGTGCTGCTGCTGCTGCTGCTGTTTGTCTTTATTTTTAGCCTTGATTTCTCTTAAGTCTTACTGCTCTCAGTGATTTTAACCTGAGCTGTGCTGATCAACCACTTCTATTTTTACATTGACTTGAAGCAGGAGCTGACAGTCTTTCTGCTCCTTCCTTTTGTTCTGTGCTCATCTGGCATTGAAGCTTGAAAGGTGCCAGCTTTGTAGTCTTGGTGCTTAATATTCAAGCTGCATCATTTTTCCCAGACTGTCCTAAATTTACTTCACGACGATTTCACGTATTACTTACATCAAAATATCAGCACAATATGATTATTAGCAAATAATTATACACATTTCTGCCTAGAAGTCTTTCTCATGCTTAATTTCTGTTTTATGGACTCTAGAGCTATTGTAAGCATAAACATCCTATATAATGTGTGTGTGTGCTGTATGCATTCATTATGTTTGTTCATTATTATGAGTGGTTACACCGTCAAATATGTCTTCTTCCATCTTTGATCATTTTTCTTTAAATGCTAATCGATTTATTTCTTAATTTCTGAAATGGGTTTGATATATCTGTGTTTTGTCATTTTTTTTATTGTATTTTTCCATAACTAATGCTTGACATGAAATGCATCAAAGAAAACACACACCTGCAATAAAACGTCAGCATCTCACCTGTGGAGCTTAATTTAAAGTCTCACACTTGCTGTTTGCAACGTGAGCATGTGTTAAATAAAAATGTATTTAACAAAGAAATTAGTACTTTAGAAACAGAAGTAGGCATTCTGTTTTCAAAAAATATTTCAAAAAAATTTTCAAAAAAGCATGGACTGTGTAAAGTTATTGTTTTACTTTGTTATTGTTAATTTTGATAAAAAGATTTTTTTTACATTTGAAGGAAGTTTTAAGTAAACCGTATATGTGCTTGCACAAAAAAAGCGCATTTTTTCTTGTCTTTAGTAGAAAACAAAAGTTACTTAGTTTTATAAGGTTCACAAACATATTAGTTTAAGCATTTATAATTTAACCATAGACATATGGTGGGGCAAAAAACATGTATCAGTCACCAATGCTGCAAGTTGCCCCACCTAAAAAAGTGAGTTTGATCTGTAATGTTGATCATATTCACTTTAACTACAGAATGTAATTAAGAAGTCCAGGAATTGTTGTAGGGTTTTTTAAAGAATCTAAAAATAGCAAATGTTGGACAAAAAGTCTCTGACATCACCCATTGGATGCTGGTATGTGTGATGTCACTTATAGAAAACCACTTACTTCCTGTTCCAAAAAAGTAAACTTTTTTTTTTTTGCAATACTTATGCAGCCAAGTCAGTGAGCAGTGATGATGAGAATTTCTTCTGCAATCTGCCTCCAGTGGACTTTTGAGGAACTGCAGTATTGGGGGCTTCCTGAATGGATGGGAGGTGAATGGGGGCTTGGTTTGAACTGAGTGACTTTATACTGTTTCTTCTACTAATAATATCAACGAATACTGAAACGTTTGTCTAAATATTCAACTTAATAAACCAAAAAAAAGAGAGTTTCAGCAGGTTCAAACCCCAACTGGAAAGTAATCAGTCAATATTTTTTTAAATATTTTTACCTTGTAGAAAGTAAAAAAAGAGGCTGAATGAAACATTTGTTGCAATCAACCTTCTAAATATCAGTTTTAAAGTCTAACTAAGTGGAAAATGAGGAACATATTTCTCTAATTGTGTGGTAGAGTGAGAGAAGACTGATGAGTTTAGCTGATAGTGGTTTGTGTCCTGGGAGTGTGGAGGCCTTTGTTGAGCTAAGCTCTCACCAGATTGTAATTTTTTTCCTTCTCCTCCCATTGTTGTGACTCTGCCCTCTTCTTGTTCTCTGTTTATGAAGCCAAGTGCCGTGATAGTACACTGATCTTCCTCGGTAAGGAAAGCGCCGCACAGAGATGGACACGGGAGCAGACTGCGTGGGCGTCAGAAGTATTGCTCACGCATCTAAAAAACCTCGGTGTCTGTAGTGCCGGGCCTCTGGGATCCACCTCCACATTTGCTATGCCTGTGTTTTGTTGGCAGAAACACAAAGAATGGACCGCTGAATTCTTAGATTTTTATGTCAATGGAGTGTCTGGAGATGATGTTTTTATAGTGTTTATGAAAGGCTTTATTGATAAAAATAAAACGCAACTGCCTTCCTGTTTTATGAGGATCACATTAACATTTAGATTTTTTTTTTTTTTAAGAACAAACAAAAATAACATCTTTGAAGGCTGTGCCAGGTTTAAGCGCCGATGATCTTCTCAGGTGGGACTGTAAAGTGCTGACCTGCACCTGCTGACATTTCCAAATCCTAAGCTCTCGCTGTGAGCCACCTCGGCTCGCGCGTCAAGTGATGACTCTGCCAAACTTTTTACTGCCACATATAAAGTAGATTTGACTCCTTCTGTGCTTTTTTTGCCAAGTAAAAGTCTTTTTTTGACAATCTCCAAGCTGTTGCTTTCACTGCTCAACAGTAGCAGACTTACCCTGACATGATCTTCTGCCTGTTTCTGGCCACCAGAGCTGCACCACCTTGTTATTTCCTGGTTTAAAACAAGACATCAACATATTTTTTTTAAATAATTTACCTGTGGTTTAAATTTTCAATATTCAACATAATATTTAACAAAATCCAACATGGTGGCCTCCGAATTGCAAACAAAGGCAGATTAAATTCACTTCATTTCATTATAGCAAAAGTAAGCTCTTTTCTATGGATGACATCACACTCACTCGGTCCAGAAAATCCAACACTTTTAGAACTGTAACTGAAACCAAGGATTCAAATAAAGGATGTATTCAGACTGGACACATTTGGTTCGCTTAAAGTGAACCAGAGTTGTTTTCCCTCAATTATCCAGAACAGTCTGAATACATACGGACTCTGGTCCATACCGGGAACCGCTCTCTGAACCATCTTTTGAGGTGGTCTCAGTTCGTTTCCAGGCGTGCTGAGCTCCGGTTCACTCTGAGTTTCCTCAGTCTGAAAATGTTCTGTACCATAACGGCCACCGTAGCATCTATTATGGGATGTAAACAGAGTAGTGGGGCAATGATGAGACAGCAACTCATTGAAATGTGGTCTTTACAACAGCTTTCAACGTGATATACGTTGCTTCTCAAACTGTTTTCCCAACAATCTAAATGTCACAAACACTTATCAGCAAACTTTCATAGTCATTGTCTCCTTATTGACCACCTTGCGTTCTGGACTTCCTTCGGACTAATGCAACCAGCTTCCCCCAGGACTCGATCTTGACCAAATTAAGTGGACTCGGTCTGGACCGACTGACTTTTCTAGTCTGGATAAAATCAGAGTAATCTGCGATAGTAGAAGAGACAGCATATCTTGAACAGCCTGCATTCACCTTAAAACCTGTTTATGGGTCAAGGCTTTATGGGGATGAAAATAATTTTGGCAAATGATGGACTAAAAATGAAAAAAAAAAGTAACAAATCCACATTAAGCTGTCGTTGGATGGTGTGGTAAGCTTTCACACACAGCATATAAATTATGGGGGAAACCAAACGAAGACCATGTATGCCTGTGTGCATGTGCTCTAACAGCAGCAGAGTCAGAAACAGCAGAGTAGAGAGTAGTTTGAGCAGCATCGTGCTTGTTCAGCAGAATGCAGCTTCATGGACGTACCTCTGTCACTGTTTTTTTATACCCTTACTTTTGTCTTTAGTCTTTCTGAATCCTTTTGCACACAGAAGTATTACAATCTTGAGCAGTAATCCACTGTGACCAATTCACAAACTCCATGTATAGAGACAGTATGTTTGTTGCATGTTTGTTGAAATGTTTAACTTACTAGTGTCCCTATCAGACAATACCTGCAAATGCCTCTGACAATGAAGCTCAAAATTACTTAATAAACAGGGTAGTGATGGAACGATTCATTTTAACAATTCAATTCGACAAATGTGGTTGACGATTCCACTCACTTTTGATTTTGGTTAGATTTGAACAAACCGATTCACTAATCTAAGCTGGATGGATCCAGGACGTCTTTAGCCAAAACTTCAACCAGTGTGACTCAGAGATGAATACCTGGTACTGAACAATGCAGGTGAAGATTTCCAGATTCCTTTTATTTCTTCAAGGTAATCAAGTGTAAATTAAATATGTGGACAAACAAATAATGGATGTCAAATCCATTCACATTTTAGATTCATAAAGTTCAACCGTTCAACTGTTGTTTGTCCACATCGAAACAATCCAAGGTAACGCTTTATATTAAGGTGTGCTTGTTAAGTATTAATAAGATATTAATAAGCATTAGTAAGATGCTTATAATTTGCTTATAAGCACTTATAAAGATATTAATAAGCCGCTTATTACACTATTATCTAAATTATGACGTTGTATCAATAAGATATTAATAAGCATTAGTAAGATGATTATAAGCACTTATAAAGATATTAATAAGCATTAGTAAGATGATTATAATTTGCTTATAAGCACTTATAAAGATATTAATAAGCCGCTTATTACACCATTATC
>NC_050525.1:8961009-8966734 GCF_002922805.2 Oryzias melastigma
ATAAGCAAATTATAAGCATCTTACTAATGCTTATTAATATCTTATTAATACTTAACAAGCACACCTTAATATAAAGCGTTACCTAGTATTTTCCTATATTGATTTAATTATCGATTTATCTTATTTTGAAACGATATATTTATAGTACAGTTTGATTCGATTCTGGCTCACACTGATCGATCTGGTTAGATCGTATAGAAATTGAATCATCGATTAGTCGTTGCACCCCTAAAACGGAGCTACAAGATACTGTAAGCTCATCTGATGGACACATACCAGCTGCAAACTGCAAAATTATGATTTGGCATACTGTTGAATGTTCCAGTTTAAGAGAAAAGTCCTATAATTTAAGTTTTGTTCTTGATGAAAATAAATAATTGTCCTTTTTTCAAGCATTACTCCAGATCTGCTCTGCATGTCTGATCCAAACCTAACTACAAATTAAAGCAAAATGTTTGAAGTTTCAAAAAAAGCTAAACTGCTTGATCAGTTTCATTTAAAAACAACACATTAATTTTACAAATAAATTCTAATTTTTCAGAGTTTTACAGAACAAACATAAAATGTACATTTTTGTCAACATCCTATCAATAAGTAACTATAAGAAACTGAGGTAAACAATTAAGATGGAGGTTTTGACGTCCCGGTTGCAAAAAATATGAGAAATTAGCACATCTACTCCACACAGAGTGAGGCAAAAACCAACGAAACCCAAGATGAAAGTTTTTGTGAAGGGCTTTTTTATCATCCTCATCGTAGTGGTTCTCTCTGCTATGTTTTAAATGATCCTCAGACAAATGCTCTGTAGATTTGATGACTCATAAAAGGTAAACACGGGTTCAAACCCATTCAAACCTCAGCAGTCTGTATCCCTAACATCCACATTTCCGGGAAACAACTCATCACTAAGTACTGTACTCGAATGAGTTCATTGTACAGCGTGAACTCTGGTTGCCATTTGCTTGGAAATTGCTGGTCCTTTTGATGACATGGGTTTTTTATGTTTCTGCTCTTTCCATAGAATAACAACAACTGCTGCTTGCATGATGGATTTAAGAAGATACCCGCTGGATGAGCAGAACTGCACCTTGGAAATTGAAAGCTGTAAGTTGCTAAAATCCTGAAATTCAAACAACTTGAGCAACTGTTTTGTTCTTTATGTCCAAAACAGTACTTGATAACTTTTTTTTTTACATCTTTGTTCATTAGTTCATGGTCTAGCATATATTATAAGAGATGAATGATCAGTGGGGACTTTAAGTGGATTTTCTATTATCTATGAAAGGCGAAAGTCACCAAAATGTAAAATAGACGCTGTATTTCAAGAAACTAGTAAAAAACTTAACACAATATTAATTAATTATTATAAATATTTCTATATCTGCTTTTCTTAAATTAGAATTGGCCTCAGTAGCTGCATTTCCATTGACTGGATTGGATTTGTGATTTGCCTAATGAAATTTGTCTAATGGAAACATCATTTTTGAAAAAAAGAATTGCACAAATCGATATTGCCGCACTTGGAGGAGGTGATTTTGAGGCATATCAAAATTGACAAATTTCACAAAACTGCATTTTTTTCATTATCAAATGTGTCGTGACCAAAAACTGGATATCATAAGCGCCGCAAGAGGTCCCACAGCATCCCACAGCTTCTCAAAAGATGAGCGTGTCATGTAGAATTGTTGGATCCACAACTCCTCAGTCAAATCACCAACCACGGTTAAAATCACCAACCACGATTAAAATTACCAACCTCGATTAATATCACCAACCACGATTAAAATCACCAACCTCAATTAATATCACCAACCACGATTAATATCACCAACCACGATTAAAATCACCAACCTCGATTAATATCACCAACCACGATTAAAATCACCAACCTCGATTAATATCACCAGCCACGATTAAAATCACCAACCTCGATTAATAACACCAACTGCGATTAATATCCCCAACCAAGATTAAAATCACCAACCACAATTTCTCAAAATCTCTTCATCTGCAGCCGCTCCCATGTAGCTTGCCACACCAAGGCCTGAATAAGACGCCGACGTCTCCTTTGGAATTTGAATGTACCTGCTGTAAATCAAAGTATTGTTCAGATCTGTCACCGTGTTTTTGAATTTCCCATCGCGTGAGTTGGTTTGTGTTTATTCTCATAATTAGGATTTAACGCTAGAACACTTTTTCTATAAAAAATACACTATCACTTTTGGTGGGTAATTTTTGACTTATATATTATTCCCAATAAAAAGTATTTGTCATGAAAAATTGATCCAAATATGGCAACACATGATGAATTAGAGTATTTTCAACTGTGGTATATGTAACAAAAGATAACAAAAGGAAGATTCAAAAAGCATGCTCGAAAATTACTGAAAAATTAGGAATTAGAGTTAAAAAAAAATCCTAAAAAAATTATGATACTGGAGACTTGGCCTTTGGTCCACCCATTCCTGGGACCCATGGCACTCAGAAAAAGACAACAGATTGAAAATCATGTAAATACTTCTTCAATATTGGGATGGGGAGATTCTTTATTCCAGTGAATGATTCATGAATTCCAGCAATAATGATCAAACTTTAGTTGAAAGGAAAAGAAATGCAAGAAAGACTCTATTAGGAAAAGATTACAAGCATATTTTATTTCTGTCAAAAAAATAGGTTTAGAAATTATTACATACAATTTTTGGGGTTATTAACACAGTAAATGTAGTTTAATTCTATATTATTAATATTTTTTATTACACTTTCTCAAAAATTGATCATTTCTTGTTGTATTATTAGTCTAAATGCAATGTTTATTATTTAAAGTACAGTGAAAATTACTCAGATTATTATCTTTAATAAACAGAATTCCGAAGTCACATGATGAAATATGAATAAACTGAATAATCTAGAGTATTTGACGCATCAGTGGTTCCTTCAGCTTTGTGTGGATTGTGTTTTACCTTTAACATTCATTACTTTGGACAGCATAAATGAGTATATGATTCTCCTGTGTTGACGAACGATTCAGTGATCCGTCTTTAGTTTAGATGAAACCGCCTCGTTTTTCTGTGAAAAAAAGAAAATGGAGACGATCGGTTATTTTTATTGACCATTCCTTCAATCCCAGCTAAATTAATCTGTGCCGTAGATCACGTTTTATGGCTCTTTGCGTTTAAAATAAAACTGAATAATGTTTCCGGAGAAAGTCCTAAAATCCAAACAGGCTGTGAATTAAAAAAAAAAAAAAAGTTGCTGTTTGTGCTCATGGAATACTACGCGCTGGTGACTCGTGCACCTTAACCATCAGTTTGATGGATGAGGCGGGGCGTTGTTTCAATTTCATGGACAATGTCACATTTCCTTACCCTATAACCTCAGAGAGAGATTTAGAGGTAATGAATCCTGGTCCCTTAGTAAGTTTAATGCCATCCTGGTGTGGACGTGGGGTACTAGAATGTGAAATGTGGTAACGTTTCCCGGACTGAGGAATGGCTCTGCAGTGAATCCGTGGCTCGCCTTATAAACATAAATCCAGCATGGCGGTCACTTTCGATTGCACTGCCAGTTAAAAAAGTGTGGGCACGTCATAGCATTTGACATATGTTAATGAATATTCATGCTGGTAGTAATGCATGCAGGGATATAGCTTCATGGAAGCTTGGAGAATGGAGCCCAGTATTGTTGGCAGGCGGATTTGGGCCCAAACCAGCTCTGTTTCTGGGAACAACCCCCCACACCACCTGTTTCAGTGTTGCAAAGGTTTCTAAACAGAACTTCGTCTTCAAAAAATGATTAAAAATAATATTTATTATCAAATAATTAACATTTCAGAGCATCCAAATGTACAAGAAGCTGATTAGTTGATTAATTGGTTTTAGAGGCAAACCATTTCCAAAAATGTGCTTTGCTGTTAGTTTTCAATGTAAGGAAATTATAAATCCAAAGTAATCATAAATCTGTGACCCATAAAATTTGTTTTATTTAGAATGTGATGATTTTAGAACATACTAAAACTACATTTTTAAAACTTTAAAAACGTATTATTTCAATATTGCCATGAATAAGAAAAAGGCAGTAATATTATTCCAGTATAATCAACTTAAACCTTAAATCAATTACAATATTTTACTGTCCGTAAAAATATATTTTGTCAAAATTATACAGGTTAAAAAAAAGCGCAAGATGAAACAATAAAATAAAATGATCTGGAGGGCCGGATATAATTACCCGGAGGGCCGGATCCGGCCCCCGGGCCTTGATTTTGACACATGTTTTTAATGTATTACTATTGTATAACTTTTTGATGTACTAATAAGATGTTTTTATCACATACACCCAATGGATTTTTTTAAAATATCATTTATAAATGCATGCAGCTTTTCCCCAAATTTTCTAAGCTTAATAAAGGTTTGGTTATAATAAGGACACGCTTTAATATGGCCTCTTTATTTTGCAGTTAAACTGTTTTTTAGTTCAGGGTCATGATGTTGGTGAAAGAAACTTTCTCCGGACATTTCTCCTTGAGTCACACAACTTCATAAAAAAAATACTTTTTTGGTTGTGGCTTAAACTGTTCTTTTTCTGCATCCTTCTCCTCTGCGTCACCCTCATGTGAGCACAGATGGATATACTACGGATGACATCGTATTCTTCTGGCAAGGAGGAGACAGCGCTGTGACCGGTGTGGACAAGTTAGAGTTACCTCAGTTCTCCATTGTGGAACTGCGCCTGGTGTCCAGAGAGGTCAGGTTTACCACAGGTAAGTCTACTGTGGATGGAGTTTGCTTTTCCAAAAAGAAAAAAAAAAAGATTGAATAATTCTGCACTGTTTTATTTCATGAAAACATTTACATCACATATGCGCAAAATTTAATAAAAATTCTAGAAATGTGTAAAAAAACACAATTTCTCAGATCCCCTTAATAATCAGGGTTTTACTTGGGATTTAAAATGACCATAGAAATCTACTGTAAGTTTGAAAAAATAGCAGAATTGGAAACTGTGTTTTTAACATATTATTGTGGCATTTTTCTGTCTGGTGGAGGACATTTATAAAGAAACTCAGCTCAAAAAAGTATTTCTTCACTCAAATCACTGTAAATCAGGAGCAAGTGACAAAAATCCAGCTTAAAAAGGTGCATATGTGTTACATAGAAAATACTTAGAGGGTGGGGTGGAGGACAATTGCTTCCTGCCCTGCCTAATTCTGATCCATTCTTGTCTGTGCTGGCACCTGGCTCAAAACATGTTAGGTTGGGGGTGTGAGGGGCTGCAAGCTAGCGGGAGAGAGTGTAAACAGAGAGCTCTCAGCAATGGGAAGTCCTGCCCACAACTCGGAGGTTATTTTCTAATGAACTCCTGCTGCTCTGCAGAAACTATGTCCTAGAATACAATGCAGTTTTTTCTTTTTTTGGGGGGGGGGGATAAAAACAACATTATTATAAATAAAAGATCATTAAGACCACTTAGAAATTAGATCAAAAGATGATTGGAGTGGAAGTTTAAGAATTGACAACAACTTGGATTATGTATAACTTGGTTTTTAAACCATGGCAAAGAGATTTATTTGTCTCTTTTGATTGAAATTTTAAACGTGTTAAAATTTTTGTTCATTTCTCAAACCAAACAAAATATTGTCAGGTATCATACATATGAGCTCATTGCTGAAAAAATAAACTGTAACTTTCAGAGATTAACGTATTTTAAGATGTTTTTTTCTATGCAA